>NW_013678626.1:0-2612 GCF_000517525.1 Limulus polyphemus | reverse complement strand
CTTTGATGTCCCACCAAATGCAAAGCATCACTTTCTGTGGATGGAGTTCAGGTTTTAGAGTCGGAAATGGTTTTTGTCTAGGACTGAGCCATTGTGTTTGGCGTTTAATATTTTTCATAACCGGTGACAATTCTGCGCCAGAAACGATGATTATCGTGAGGCACCCAAACACCTTCTTTATGGAGTTTTCCCATATTCCTTAGATGTTTACGTATTGTTTCGTGATAGACGTGTAATTTCAGGGCCTTTTCACGAGTGTGTTGCCTTGGATTAGACTCAACAAGCGTCTTCAGCTCATTATTATCAATTCCAACATGTCGGCCCCTGCCATCACAGTTTTTATGCCTCAATAAAGACACCACTGGCTGTACAATAAAGACACCACTGGCTGTACAATAAAGACACCACTGGCTGAACAATAAAGACACCATTGGCTGAACAATAAAGACACCACTGGCTGTACAATAAAGACACCACTGGCTGTACAATAAAGACACCACTGGCTGTACAATAAAGGCACCATTGGCTGTACAATAAAGACACCACTGGCTGTACAATAAAGACACCACTGGCTGTACAATAAAGACACCATTGGCTGAACAATAAGACACCACTAACTGAACAATAAAGACTCCACTTGTCCAATGTATTTGAATTACGAATTAGTGCTATAGCTGTCAAACAGAACTGATTTCTTTCATTACTATAACTTTTGTGGTTTAAGTGAACACCCTGAGAGTAATTTAATTTTTTGTAATAAATTCACTTACCTTTAATTTGTTCTGTCCATAAAAAACACAGAAGAAGGAGAATTGTTCCTCTAGCTATTGACGGCAACATTCTAATGTAATCTGTTGGGGGGAAAAATAACAAGTTTGTCTATTGGCTAAGAATTATTATTAAAAACTTCTATATAAATACATCTGGTCGTCAAGAAATTAATATCGCGTTTTGTAACACTTTCATTAACCACCCTCCCAAAAACCGTACATCACGTATAATAGTTAAACGAACCACCTAAACGTCACGTTAGTGTAGCCTATATAATGTGTAAATTTTAGTATACTCTAATCCCTTATAGTGATGGCACACGATGAGACACACATTCGGCATGTAATGCTGTTTGAATACAAGAAGGGAAACAACGACTCTGTAACCATAAAGAATATCAAAGAAGTTTATGGAAATATTTTTGAACGTTCGTAAGTATCAACGATGGTTCAGCAAATTTCGTTCAGGTGACTTTTTCAGCCAATGGTGTCTTTATTGTACAGTTAGTGGTGTCTATTGTTCAGTTAGTGGTGTCTTTATTGTTCAGTTAGTGGTGTCTTTATTGTACAGTTAGTGGTGTCTATTGTTCAGTTAGTGGTGTCTTTATTGTTCAGTTAGTGGTGTCTTTATTGTTCAGTTAGTGGTGTCTTTATTGTTCAGTTAGTGGTGTCTTTATTGTACAGCCAGAGGTGTCTTTATTGTACAGCCAGTGGTGTATTTATTGTTCAGCCAGTGGTGTCTTTATTGTTCAGCCAGTGATGTCTTTATTGTACAGTCAGTGGTGTCTTTATTGTACAGCCAGTGGTGTCTTTATTGTACAGCCAGAGGTGTCTTTATTGTTCAATGTAAAAAATCAAGCAAAACAAACTTGAAATACATTTTATTTTGTATCCGTGTCAATCAAACTATCTAGTTGTGATCTTGTACACTAACGTAGCGATAGAGTTAAATAATCATTTAGCGAATTAATATTTATCTTTATATATCTTTAATTACTGAAACGGCCCTTTTTCGCTCACTGGATTAGGTCAGAAGAAAGAACCAGATTTTCCAGACCTTAGCAAATTGATTGGTGGCTCTTACCAGTCTACGGTAGAAATAACCAGAAACCCTGAGGTAAATATTAACACAGAATATGGGAAACTTTGTATAAATATTATTATAATTGTTTTTCATTGACTGTAGAATAACTCTGTCTTTTGATTCAAGGCTAGTTTTCATCCCTCGTATTCATAACCCTTGAATTATTCTCATAGTCTTCCAGAAAGTTCGGTCATTATCAAATTTGTTTTGTTTTTTTACAATAGTCGGCGCTAACGTAGCCAAATACTCGTAGCTATAAATTATTCTTAATTTTGATAACAAATAACATTTTTTGTAACAAAATGATTTAATAATTTCTCACCAGAGGGGCTGATTTACAAGACAGTGTATTTTCAAATCTCCTGAAGCACAACGATGTATACAGAAATGTAGGATTGAACAGTTTTTAACTTTACACTAAATATAGCTGCACTGTACTACCATAACACTTTTTTATAATTTCAAGAGATTTTACTAAAACCAGCATTCAAAAATAAAAATAAAAAAATAGGCCTAACATGAGTTAAGCCTACTTTATGCTATTGTATGTATCATTGCGATAACACAATTCTATTCAACTATATCAGTACAGGAAAACAAATTTTTGTGTTGATATTTTAAGCACCTGTGGTTAATATTTTAATCGCGCTGCTTGGAATGACCAATGGACATATCTATTATTTGTATTGATCGGGTTCGGCCTGGTGATCGGGCTGATAATGGGGCTGATAATCGGGCTGATAATCGAAAGGCTCAAA
>NW_013678625.1:4283-8954 GCF_000517525.1 Limulus polyphemus | reverse complement strand
AGTTTTTAAGGTTAAAGTATATTATGTTAACATATCATTAGAGTTCACATTTCCACATCTAGTTATTGAGGTTAAGTATATTATATTAACATGTCATTACAGTCCACGTAAACACATCTAGTTATTGAGGAAAAATATATTATATTAACACGTCATTACAGTCCACGTTACCACATCTAGTTATTGAGTTTAAGTATATTATATTAAAAATTCATTACAGTCCACGTTGCCACATCTCGTTATTGTTGTTAATTATATTATATTAACATGCCATTACAGTACACGTTGCCACATCTAGTTTTTAAGGTTAAAGTATATTATGTTAACATATCATTAGAGTTCACATTTCCACATCTAGTTATTGAGGTTAAGTATATTATATTAACATGTCATTACAGTACACGTTGCAATATCTAGTAATTGAGGTTAATTGTATTATAGTAACAAGTCATTACATCCACATTGTCATATCTAGTTATTGAAGTTATGCATATTATATTAAGACATCATTACAGACAACGTTATCACATCTAGTTATTGAGGTTAAGTATATTATATTAACATGTCATTACAGTCCACGTAAACATATCTAGTTATTGAGGTAAAATATATTATATTAACACGTCATTACAGTCCACGTTACCACATCTAGTTATTGAAGGAAAATATACTATATTAACACGTCATTACAGTCCACGTTACCATTACGTGGACTGTAATGACGTGTTGATATAATTTACTTAACTTCAATAAGTAGACGTGGAAATGTGAACTCTAATGACATGTTAATATAATATATTTAACCTCAAAAACTAGATGTAGCAACGTGGACTGTAATGACATGTTAATATAATATACTTAACCTCAATAACTAAATAAACACATCTAGTTATTGAGGTTAAATATGTTATATTAACACGTCTTTACAGTCCACGTTACCACATCTAGTTATTGAGGTTAAGTATATTATATTAACACGTCATTACAGTCCACGTTACCACATCTAGTATTGAGGTTAAGTATATTATATTAACATGTCGTTAGAGTTCACATTTCCACATCTACTTATTTAGTTTAAGTATATGATATTAACATGTCATGACAGTCCACGTTCTCATATCTAGGTATTGAGTTTAAGTTATTACACTAACACGTCATTTCACTCCACGTTGCCACCTTTAATTATAGTGGATAAGAATATTATATAAACATGTCATTACAGTCCACGTTGCCATATCGAGTATTGAGGTTAAGTATATTATATTAACATGTCATTAGAGTTCACATTTCCACATCTACTTATTGAGTTTAAGTATATTTTATTAACACGTCATTACAGTCCACATTACCACATCTATCTATTGAGGTTAAGTATATTGTATTAAAATATCATTACAGACCACGCTGCCACATCTAGTTATTGTGGTTAAGTATATTATATTAATATGTCATTACAGTCCACGTAGCCACATCCAGTTTTTGGGGTTAAGTATATTGTATTAACATCGCATTACAGTCCAGGTTGCCACCTTTAGTTATTGTGAATAAGTATATTATATTAACACGTGATTACAGTCCACTTTACCACATCTAGTTATTGAGATAAATTTATTATATTAACTTGCAATTACAGTCCACGTTGCCACATCTACTTATTGTGTTTAAGTTTATTACAGTAACAACTAATTACAGTCCACATTGTCACATCTAGTTATTGAAGTTAAGTATGTTATATTAACATGTCATTAGAGTTCACATTTCCACATCTAGTTAATAAGATTAATTACATTATATTAACATGTCGTAACAGTACAGGTTGCCATATCTAATTATTGAAGATAAAATTATTATATTAACACGCCATTTCGCTCCACGTTGCCACCTTTAGTTATTGTGGATAAGAATATTATATAAACATGTCATTACAGTCCACGTTGCCATATCTAGTTCTTGAGGTTAAATTTATTATATTAACTTATAATTACAGTCCACGTTGCCACATCGAGTTACTGTGGTTAAGTATATTATATTAACATATATTTAGAGTACACGTGGCCACATCAAGTTTTTGAGGTTAAAGTATATGATATTAACATATCATTAGAGTTCACATTTCCACATCTAGTTATTGAGGTTAAGTATATTATATTAACCTGTCATTACAGTACACGTTGCAATATCTAGTTATTGAGGTTAATTGTATTTTAGTAACAAGTCATTAAAGTCCACATTGTCACATCTAGTTATTGAGGTTAAGTATATTATATTAACACGTCATTACAGTCCACGTTACCACATCTAGTTACTGAGGTTAATTATATTGTATTAACATGTCATTAAAGTACAAGTTGCCATATCTAGTTATTGAGGTTAATTATATTATAGTATCAAGTCATTAAAGTCCACATTGTCACATCTAGTTATTGAGTTTAAGTTTTTTATATTAACATTTCATTATAGTCCAAGTTGTCATATCTAGTTATTGAGGTTGAGTATATTATATTGACATCTCATTACACTCCACGTTGCCACCTTTAGTTTTTTGGATAAGTATATTCTATTAACACGTCCTTACAGTCTACGTAACCATATCTAGTTATTGAGGTAAAGTAATTTATATTAACATGTCATTAGAGTTCACATTTCCACATCTAGTTATTGAGGTTAAGAATATTAAATTAACACGTCCTTACAGTCTACGTAACCACATCTAGTTATTGAGGTTAAATATATTATATTAATAGGTCACACAGTCCACTTTATCACATCTAGTTATTGAGATTAAGTATATTATTTTAAAATGTCATTACATTCCACCTTGCCACATCTACTTATTGTGGTTAAGTATATTGTATTAATATGTCATTACAGTCCACGTTTCCATATCTAGTTATTGAGGTTAATTATATTATATTAACATGTCATTAGAGTACACGTTGCCAAATCTAGTTTTTGAGGTTAAAGTATATTTTATTAACATATCATTAGAGTTCACATTTCAACATCTAGTTATTGAGGTTAAGTATATTGTATTAACATGTCATTAAAGTTTACATTTTCACATCTAGTTATTGAGGTTAAGTATATTATATTAACATGTCATTACAGTCCACGTTGCCACAGCTATTTATTGTGGTTAAGTATATTATATTAACATGTCATTAGAGTACACGTTGCCACATCTAGTTTTTGAGGTTAAAGTATATTATATTAATATATCATTAGAGTTCACATTTCCACATCTAGTTATTGAGGTTAAGTATATTATATTAACATGTCATTACAGTACACGTTGCAATATCTAGTTATTGAGGTTAATTGTATTATAGTAACAAGTCATTACAGACCACATTGTCATATCTAGTTATTGAAGTTATGCATATTATATTAAGACATTATTACAGACAACGTTATCTCATCTAGTTATTGAGGTTAAGTATATTATATTAAAACGCCATTACAGTCCACGTTACCACATCTAGTTACTGAGGTTTATTATATTGTATCAACATAACATTAAAGTCCACGTTTCCATATCTAGTTATTGAGGTTAATTATATTATAGTAACAAGTCATTACAGTCGACATTGTCACATCTAGTTATTGAGTTTAAGTATATTATATTAACATGTCATTACAGTCCAAGCTGTCATATCTAGTTATTGAGGTTAAGTATATTATATTAATATGTCATTACAGTCCACGTTGCCACATGTAGTTATTGTGGTTAAGTATATTATATTAACATGTCATTACAGTCCACGTTGCCACATCTAGTTTTTGAGGTTAAATATATCATATTAACACGTCATTACAATCCACGTTATTAAATCTAGTTATTGAGTTTAAGTATGTTATATTAACATGTCATTACAGTCCACGTTGCCATATCTAGTTATTGATTATAAGTATATCATATTAACACGTCATTACAGTCCACGTTGCCACATCTAGTTCTTGAGGTTAAGTATATTATATTAACATGTCATTAGAGTTCACATTTCCACATCTAGTTATTGAGGTTAAGTATATTAAAGTAACAAGTAATTACATTCCACATTGTCACATCTAGTTATTAAGATTAAGTATATTATATTAAGACATCATTACAGACCACGTTATCACATCTAGTTAATGAGGTTAAATATATTATGTTAACATGTCATTATAGTCCACGTTGACACATCTAGTTATTGAGGTTAAGTATATTATATTAACACGTCATTACAGTCCACGTTGCCACATCTAGTTATTGAGTTTAAGTATTTTATACTGACACTTCATTACAGTCCAATTTACCACATCTAGTTTTTGAGGTTAAATATATTATGTTAACATGTCATTATAGTCCACGTTGACACATCTAGTTATTGAGGTTAAGTATATTATATTAACACGTCATTACAGTCCACGTTGCCACATCTAGGTTTTGTGGTTAAGTATATTATATTAACATGTTATTAGAGTTCACATTTCCACATCTAGTTATTGTGGTTAAGTATATTATATTAATATGTTATTAAAGTTCACATTTCACATATAGATCGTGAGGTTAAGTATGTTATATTAACATGTCATTACAGTCCACGTTGCCACATCTAGGTTTTGTGGTTAAGTATATTATATTAACATGTTATTAGAGTTCACATTTCCACATCTAGTTATTGTGGT
>NW_013678625.1:0-4273 GCF_000517525.1 Limulus polyphemus | reverse complement strand
CTTATATTAACACGTCATTACAGTCCACGTTGCCACATCTAGGTTTTGTGGTTAAGTATCTTATATTAACACGTCATTACAGTCCACGTTGCCACATCTAGTTATTGAGTTTAAGTATTTTATACTGACACTTCATTACAGTCCAATTTACCACATCTAGTTTTTGAGGTTAAATATATTATGTTAACATGTCATTATAGTCCACGTTGACACATCTAGTTATTGAGGTTAAGTATATTATATTAACACGTCATTACAGTCCACGTTGCCACTTCTAGTTTTGAGGTTGAATATATCATATTAACACCTCATTTCAGTCCACGTTACCACATCTAGTTATTGAGGTTAAGCATATTATATTGACATGTCATTACACTCCACGTTGCCTCCTTCAGTTATGGTGTATAAGTATAACACATTAAAACGTGATTACAGTCCATGTTACCACATCTAGTTATTTATGTTAAGTATATTGTATTAACATGTCATTAAGGATTACATTTTCACATCTAGTTATTGAGGTTAAGTATATTATATTAATATGTCATTACTTTACACGTTCCCATATCTAGTTATTGAGGATAACTATAATATATTAACACGTAATTACAGTCCACGTTGCCACATCTAGTTATTGAGGTTAATTGTATTATAGTAACAAGTCATTACTGTCCACATTGTTATATCTAGTTATTGAAGTTATGCATATTATATTAAGACATCATTACAGACAACGTTATCACATCTAGGTGGACTGTAATTACGTGTTAATATGATATATTATCCTGAATAACTAGACATGGCAACGTGTACTGTAATGACATATTAATATAATATACTTAACCTCAATAACTATATGTGGTCATGTGGACTAAATTGACGTGTTAATATAATATACTTAACCTCAATAAGTAGATGTGATAACGTTGTCTGTAATGATGTCTTAATATAATATGCATAACTTCAATAACTAGATATGACAATGTGGACAGTAATGACTTGTTACTATAATACAATTAACCTCAATAACTAGATGTGGCAACGTGGACTGTAATGACGTGTTAATATATTATAGTTATCCTCAATAACTAGATATGGGAACGTGTAAAGTAATGACATATTAATATAATATACTTAACCTCAATAAATTGCCACACCTAGTTTTTGAGGTTAAATATATTACATTAACACTTCATTACAGTCCACGTTACCATATCTAGTTATTGAGTTTAAGTATATTATATTAAAAAGTCATTACAGTCCACGTTGCCACATCTCGTTATTGTGGTTAAGTATATTATATTAACATGTCATTACAGTCCACCTTGCCACATCTACTTTTGAGGTTAAGTATATTATATTAACATGCCATTAGAGTTTACATTTCCACATCTAGTTATTGACTTTAAGTATATTATATTAACATGTCATTACATTCCACGTTGCCACATCTAGTTATTTTGGATAAGTATATTATATTAATACGTCATTACAGTCCACGTTGCCATATCAAGTTATTGAGGTTTAGTATATTATATTAACACGTGATTACAGTCCAGGTTGCTATATCTAGTTATTGAGGTTTAGTATATTATATTAACACGTGATTACAGTCCAGGTTGCACCTTTAGTTAATCAGGTTAACTATATTATATTAACATGTCATTACAGTACAGGTTGCCATATCTAATTATTGAAGTTAAATTTATTATATTAACACGTCATTTCACTCCAAGTTGCCACCTTTAATTATTGTGGATAAGAATATTATATAAACATGTCATTACAGTCCACGTTGTCATATCTAGTTATTGAGGTTAATTATATTATATTAAAATATCATTACAGTCCACATTACCACATCTAGCTATTGAGGTTAAGTATATTGTATTAAAATATCATTACAGTCCACGCTGCCACATCTAGTTATTGTGGTTAAGTATATTATATTAATATGTCTTTACAGTCCACGTAGCCACATCCAGTTTATGGGGTTAAGTATTTTGTATTGACATTGCATTAAAGTCAACGTTGCCACCTTTAGTTATTGTGGATAAGTATATTATATTAACACGTGATTACAGTCCACGTTACCACATCTAGATATTGAGTTTAAATTTATTATATTAACTTGTCATTACAGTCCACGTTGCCACATCTACTTAATGTGTTTAAGTGTATTACAGTAACAAGTAATTACAGTCCACATTGTCACATCTAGTTATTGAAGCTAAGTATATTATATTAAGACATCATTACAGACCACGTTATCACATCTAGTTATTGAGGTTAAGTATATTATATTAACACGTCGTTACAGTCCACGTTACCACATATAGTTATTGAGGTTAAGTATATATATTAATATGTCATTACAGTACACGTTGCCATATCCAGTTATTGAGGATAAGTATATTATATTAACACGTCATTACAGTCCACGTTACCACATCTAGTTATTGAGGTTAAGTATATTGTATTAAAATATCATTACAGTCCACACTTCCACATCTAGTTATTGTGGTTAAGTATATTATATAAATATGTCATTACAGTCCACTTAGCCACATCCAGTTTTTGGGTTAAGTGTAATGTATTAACATCTCATTACATGCCAGGTTGCCTCCTTTAGTTATTGTGGATAAGTATATTTAATTAACATGTCATTAGAGTTCACATTTCCACATCTCGTTATTGAGGTTAATTATATTATAGTAACAAGTCATTACAGTCCACATTGTCACATCTAGTTATTGAAGTTAAGTTATTATATTAAGATATCATTACAGACCACGTTATCACATTTAGTTTTTGAGGATAAGTATATTATATTAACATGTCATTACAGTACACGTTACCACATATAGTTATTGAGGTTAAGTATATCATATTAATATGTCATTACAGTACACATTGCCATATCTATTTCTTTAGGTTAATTATATTGTATTAACATGTCATTACAGTCCACGTTGTTACACCTAGTTTTTGAGGTTAAGTGTATTATATTAACATGTCATTAGAGTTCACATTTCCACATCTAGTTATTGAGGTTAAGTATATTATATTAACACGTCATTACAGTCCACGTTACCACATCTAGTATTGAGGTTAAGTATATTATATTAACATGTCGTTAGAGTTCACATTTCCACATCTACTTATTGAGTTTAAGTATATGATATTAACATGTCATGACAGTCCACGTTCTCATATTTAGTTATTGAGTTTAAGTTATTACACTAACATGTCATTAAAGTCCACGTTGCCACATCTAGTTATTGTGGTTAAGTATATTATATTAACATGTCATTACAGTCCACATTGCCACATCTAGTTTTTGAGGTTAAATATATTATATTAAAAATTCATTACAGTCCACGTTGCCACATCTCGTTATTGTGGTTAATTATATTATATTAACATGCCATTACAGGTTACGTTGCCACATCTACTTTTTGAGTTTAAAGTATATTATGTTAACATATCATTAGAGTTCACATTTCGACATCTAGTTATTGAGGTTAAGTATATTATATTAACATGTCATTACAGTACACGTTTCAATATCTAGTAATTGAGGTTAATTGTATTATAGTAACAAGTCATTACATCCACATTGTCACATCTAGTTATTGAAGTTATGCATATTATATTAAGACATCATTACAGACAACGTTATCACTTCTAGTTATTGAGGTTAAGTATATTATATTAACACGTCATTACAGTCCACGTTACCACATCTAGTTATTGTGTTTAAGTATATTACAGTAACAAGTAATTACAGTCCACATTGTCACATCTAGTTATTGAAGTTAAGTATATTATGTAAAGACATCATTACATTCCACGTTGCCACATCTCCTTTTTGAGGTTAAGTATAATATATTAACATGTCATTAGAGTTCACATTTCCACATCTAGTTATTGAGGATAAGTATATTATATTAAAACGTCATTACCGTCCACGTTACCACATCTAGTTATTGTGATTAAGTATATTATATTAACACGTCATTAGAGTACATATTTCCCAATCCAGTTATTGAGGTTAAGTGTATTATATTAACACGTCATAACAGTCCACATTTCCACATCTAGTTATTGAGGTTAAGTATGTTATGTTAACATGTCATTACAGTCCACGTTGCCACATCTAGTTATTGAGTTTAAGTATATTATATTAACATGTCATTACCTTCCACGTTGTCATATCTAGTTATGAGTTTAAGTATATTATATTAATATGCCATTACACTCCACGTTGCCA
>NW_013678624.1:7198-9588 GCF_000517525.1 Limulus polyphemus | reverse complement strand
TATCGTAAGATCACTTATTCTTAACAAATGAGATATATCCTACTGTATATATAACAAATGAGATATATCCTACTGTATATATAACAAATGAGATATATCCTACTGTATATATAACAAATGAGATATATCCTACTGTATATATAACAAATGAGATATATCCTACTGTATATATAACAAATGAGATATATCCTACTGTATATATAACAAATGAGATATATCCTACTGGACATATTATTTAGTGACTTATTAAAAACTACACATATTACTTAGTGACTCTTGTTCATTATGTTTTTGAGCATAATTAAAACTTAATAATGAGGATAGCTAATTAACTATACAGTTCTTACTTATAAAGATTAGAATTCATGGTTTCATCAGTTAATTACCCTCGATGTTAGCCACATTTTCGGCCGTAATCCCAACAACATCTCACGAGATTCTACCAGTTTAGGAGATTTAGGAAGTAACATTAAGGAAATAATAGATGATACATTAATTACGGAATCCATAAACACTAGTGTTATCGTAGATTTAGTGTTCCTTGAATAACTTAACACCAGTAAACACAAAACTTTACATAATTCTCCCTGACAACGTCCTTTGATCTGTAAAAGTTTACTGAATGGCTCTTAGTGTAGCTTGATATCTATGATAAATTATAACGACACATGTTATAGAGTCAAATAGCAGGAAAGTGCAGTCAAAAAGTAATGTTTATAAATATAAAAATAATAATAAATAAATTAAATAAATTGTTTGTCTTGAATTTCGCGTAAAGCTACACGAAGGCTATCTACACTAGCCGTCCCTAATTTAGCAGTGTAAGACTAGAGGGAAGGCAGCTAGTCATCACCACCCATCGCCAACTCTTGCGCTACTCTTTTGCCAACGTATGGTGGGATTGACCGTCATTTATGACGTACCCACGGCTGAAGGGAAGAGCATGTTTGGTGTGACGGGGATTTGAACTGATGTGACTTTAAGCCTTAATTTATCGAGCATCGAGAAATAATAAATAAAATTAAACCCTAAGTAGTAGTCATTAATTACTCACAATAAGCCTCAGAATAATAATAATAATAAAACTTAAATAATAATAACAATGACGAATATCACAACTAATAAGATAGTTAATAAAAACTAATATCACTTAATTAATGACGTAATGTTATACTATAGAATAAAATGTTTTGCTGCCTGAATTATCTTTAGCAAGAGCTGAAACTAACGGTAGTCGCCACATTACAGCGGTTCATCATTACCTAAACCAGTTTTGAAGAAACTAAACTGTAGAAGTGAAAGTTTGTGATGTTCTGTAAAACCTTAATTGGTTTGCAAGAATTTTATTGAATGTTTACCTCCAAATGGTAGTCTTAATAAGTCACTAAAAATATCTGTAGTCTTAATAAGTCACTAAATAATAAGCGTAGTCTTAATGAGTCACTAAGTAATATGTGTAGTCTTAATAAGCCAATAAGTAATATGTGTAGTTTTAATAAGTCACTAAGTAATATGTGTAGTCTTAATAAGTCACTAAGTAATATGTGTAGTCTTAATAAGTCACTAAATAATAGTATAGTCTTATTAAGTCACGAAGTAATATGTGTAGTCTTAATAAGTCACTAAATAATGTGGTCTTAATAAGTTACTAAATAATGTGTAGTCTTAATAAGTCACTAAGTAATATGTGTAGTCTTAATAAGTCACTAAATAATAAGTGTAGTCTTAATGAGTCACTAAATAATATGTGTAGTCTTAATGAGTCACTAAATAATAAGTGTAGTCTTAATAAGTCACTAAATAATGTGTAGTCTTAATAAGTCACTAAATAATGTGTAGTCTTAATAAGTTACTAGATAATATGTGTAGTCTTAATAAGTCACTAAATAATAATAAGCGTAGTCTTAATAAGTCACTAAATAATGTAGTCTTAATAAGTTACTAAATAATGTGTAGTCTTAATAAGTCACTAAGTAATATGTGTAGTCTTAATAAGTCACTAAATCATATGTGTAGTCTTATTAAGTCACGAAGTAATATGTGTAGTCTTAATAACACTAAATAATAATAAGCGTAGTCTTAATAAGTTACTAAATAATGTGTAGTCTTAATAAGTCACTAAATAATAATAAGCGTAGTCTTAATAAGTCACTAAATAATGTGGTATTAATAAGTTACTAAATAATATGTGTAGTCTTAATAAGTCACTAAGTAATATGTGTAGTCTTAATAAGTCACTAAAAATATCTGTAGTCTTAATAAGTCACTAAATAATAATAAGCGTAGTCTTAATAAGTCACTAAATAATGTGTAGTCTTAATAAGTCACTAAATAATAAGCGTAGTCTTAATAAGTCACTAAATAATAAGCGTAGTCTTAATAAGTCACTA
>NW_013678624.1:0-6555 GCF_000517525.1 Limulus polyphemus | reverse complement strand
CAACAAGGACACCGTATATATATATATATGTAAGAGACAACAAGGACACCGTATATATATATATATGTAAGAGACAACAAGGACACCGTATATATATATATATGTAAGAGACAACAAGGACACCGAGGGGTATCCAACTTATGAATAATGCATGTTAATCATTATAAGTAAGAATGATATATGAAATACTCTCTATTAGTTACTGAGTTCGTTTTTACTTCTGACCTATGAGGGTAGCTTGCTACTGTTCACATATACGTCTACATTTTCCTGAAAAATAAAATAAAAAGAACCAAACTCAACGTATATCCTATTGCCAATTTTGTTCCGAAGTTATGCTGGTGTCACTTATTTCAATTCGTTACGCTTCGGCTCTTGTCGTGACATTAGGACAATCAGTTAAAGCCCGCATAGTTTCGGAATGGACAGACAACCACGACCTCCAGCCTCCATATAAATATATATATATAAAACCTGGATCTGTTTGTAATTTGTCTCTAGGACCACTAAAACGAAGTGTATTCAGGTCGTAAAAAGTCCACTATCCCTGAGATCTTTTCAAGAAGCCCCCCAGTGACACAGCAGTATGTCTGCGGAGTTACAACGCTATAAACCGGGTTTCGATACCCGTGGTGGACAGAGCACAGTTAGCCCATTGTGTAGCTTTGTGCTTAATTCCAAACAAACTTTCAAGAAAATACTCATCACCAATTGTTTTTTCTGTTATTAATATAAAAATGGTATTTTATAAAAACGTTCAGAAATAAAAATGAATAAGTTAAACTTGAAATGCCTATCACACAGACTGAAAGTTTCTGAATGTTCAATGTGTTTGATTTGACATAATTTTCATAATTTTTTTTCTTTTTGATTCACGTTGTTCATATTTTAGTGCCCCCAGTGGCACAGCGGCATGTCTTCGGACTTAGAATGCTAGAAATAGGGTTTCGATACCCGTGGTGGGCAGATCACAGATAGCCTATTGTGTAGCTTTGTGCTTAACTTCAAACAACCAACCAACCATATTTTTAGTATCTCAAAATTGTTAATTTCGTTTGTTTTGGATAATTGCGCAAATAATCTACACCAGAGCTATTTGCAATAGCCGTCCGTAATTTTGAACTGACAGACTAGAGGGAAACCAGTTACTCAACAACACCCACCGCCAACTCTTGGACCACTCTAATACGAACTATGGAATTTTTACAGTGTTTCTTATAACACACCCACTGCCCCATAGAGTGAAGTTCGATTTTTTGTTGTTGCGGAAACGAGACGCGAACCATAGATCCTTGGATTCACAGTCTGACACACTCACCACCAGGCCATTTTTTTTATGTACAATTATCACATTGCAAACAACCTATTCGACAGACATCTGGCTATTAACTTGTATATTTTTTTAGAAATTAAAAAACTTATATTAATCAGGTTCGGTATGTTACTATGTCGTTTCGTCCTTTTTTCTTAAAAAGCCTAAGTTCGGGTTTACGTTTCGGTTACTTCCAGAAAACTAACGCTAACATGTATTTATTACCTGGAAGATTGTTTTCTTAAAAAACGTTGTAACAATACTTCAACCCTGTTTTCAGCTTACCTGTAAATACACTTGGAACTTTAGACATAAAACTTTTGACTGTTCGGACAGGAACACCTGTCTGTTCATCTTGCATTCGTTCCACTGTTTGTTCCATCTGGCAAAGAAAATAATTTTTTATTTATAAATAAGCTACTAGGTTCAGGAGATTTGATACTGACAGGGAGAGAGAGAGAGAGCTTAAACAGGTCACACAACATTTTAAATCAGGTTTTACCAATAATGCAATCTCCAAACACGTGCAAACGAACTGCTCCCAGTTACAAATAGAATTATACATAATCATTATTTTTTTTGCACTCTCGTTCAAATTGGAAGATTTTGTTTGTAGCTTTCGTTTCTGCACACTGTAATATCCGTAACTGTGAAAACTTAAAGAATAGCAACATAATTCTTAAGACTAGTGAATGAAATTTGTAAACATTATATTAATACTCTTCGTATGATTAGAAGTGGGTGATAACTAAGATAATTAGGTAATGGTGCTGGTAATATTACCAGGGGTTTGACTGTCCACTTGTCACTAAACATCTGACACAGTGGTTTTGATGTATCTGATGAAGTGATACAACCAGATTTCTTATACATAGTAAGTGGTCTTGTTGTATATGATTAATGTGATACAACCAGAAGCCTAGTACACAGTGGGCTTGATGAATCTGACGAAGTGATACAACCAGAAGCCTAGTACACAGTGGTTTTTTGCTACAATTATTATATGTGGTATATTAACACCTATTTAGTATTTTTTGCTATAGTTATTATATGTGGTATATAAACACCTATTTAGTATTTTTTGCTATAATTATTATATGTGGTATATAAACACCTATTTAGTATTTTTTGCTATAATTATTATATGTAGTATATAAACACCTATTTAGTATTTTTTGCTACAATTATTATATGTGGTATATAAATGCCTATTTAGGATTTTTTGCTATAATTATTATATGTGGTATACAAACACATATTTAGCATTTCTTATATCACATCATCAGATGCAACAAGCCCACTGTGTACTAAGCTTCTGGTTGTATCACTTCATCAGATTCATCAAGCCAACTGTGTACTAGGCTTCTGGTTGTATCACTTCGTCAGATTCATCAAGCCCACTGTGTACTAGGCTTCTGGTTGTATCACATCATCAGATGCAACAAGACATATAAAAATCATATTTCTTAGCATTGTTCATATCATTGTGTCTCGACAGTAATATGAAGAATAAACTATTACTTGCTTCATGAAAAGAAAAATATTTTCTTCTCCTTACTTGAATTAATAAGAATGTAAGAAGTATAAAGATATCTCTATAACTGTTAAACCCCCTGAGTTTCAAAGGGGCTTCATCCCCTGGCTTCTTCTGGGGTCCCCAAGCGAACCACTGGTCCAAGACCTGGTATGTCTATATTTCTTGCTGTATTTTGGATACGTGGTATATAAACACCTATTTAGTATTTTTTTGCTATAATTATTACATGTGGTATATAAACACCTATTTAGTATTTTTTGCTACAATTATTATATGTGGTATATAAACACCTATTTAGTATTTTTTGCTATGATTATTATATGTGGTATATAAACACCTATTTAGTAATTTTTGCTACAATTATTATATGTGGTATATAAACTCCTATTTAGTATTTTTTGCTACAATTATTATATGTGGTATATAAACACCTATTTAGTACAAGACACTGTGATATGAACAATGCTAAGAAATATGATTTTTATATGTCAACATATTACTGTCAAGACACAATGATATGAACAATGCTAAGAAATATGATTTTTATATGTTAACATATTACTGTCAAGACACAATGATATGAACAATGCTAATAAATATGATTTTTTATATGTTAACATATTACTGTCAAGACACAATGATATGAACAATGCTAATAAATATGATTTTTTATATGTTAACATATTACTGTCAAGACACAATGATATGAACAATGCTAAGAAATATGATTTTTTATATGTCAAACCTTTTTTTTCTTATTCGTTTTTATTTATTTTACCCAAAGCTACACAAGGGCTATCTGCGCTAGCCGTTTCTAATTTAGCAGTGTAAAACTAGAGGGAAGTCATCACCACCCACCGCCAACTCTTGGGCTACTCTTTTACCAACGAATAGTGGGATTGATCGCACTTTATAACGCCCCCACGGCTGAAAGGGCGAGCATATTTGGTGGGATGGGAATTCAAACCCACGACCCTCAGATTTCAAGTCAAGCACCTAAACCATCTGGCCATGCCGGGCCGTATTCTTTTTCACCAGAGATGAAATTGAAAAGAGAATGTGTGACGTAGAGGCTGAATGAAAAACCCCATAGATATATTTTTTTTATAATAAACTGTTTCCATGTTCAGCCTTGTGTCCTCGTAATAATATTACAACTTTAACTGGTATGATAGAAATATGAAATAATTTATTAATAAACTGTTTCCGTGTTGACAAAATAGATATATCATTTTCTACGTTATTTTGGATTTATTAGATTTCGTATATACCTAAAAAAAGTTGAATAAGGTCAAGCCATAGAAATTAACAATAAAATTTAATGCAAAATTATTTACAAGCGACACTTATGCAAAAATATCTATTTAAATATTGTAATCATTTTAACGTTGTATTCCTTTTAATTGTAAATAAAATTTAATGCATTCTTAACCTACCCTATATGTAGGTGACTACTAAGTATTGTAATTTCTGGTAAACATACGATCACAACGTTTCTGATAAACGTACGACTACAGCGTTTCAGACAGCTTGCCCTACTTTATCGTGAGGAAACGAGGCTTTTCTGATAAAAGTATACGGAAGATCTCTATGTGTGTAGAAAGTAATTACACTTCCCTGGCCTGACTATAAAACTACCCGAATTGACATGTACTCTTCTCAGTTTATGTACTCTTTTGTTTCGTTTATCTGTAAGCCGTAAACCGCGTTTTATTGTTTCCCTTCTTTTCGTTTTCCGTATGCTGCATTTTTTTTTTCGCGTTATCGCCTTCACTTTCTGGCAGACGATACGAGGGGAAGAGGGTGAAAAGATATGACAATGGAGATAAAGAAAGACAAGCGGTCAGAATACACGGAGAATTATGTCTTAAAACATCCCCACTGATATTTTATTATTGTTACTTCTGTTGAATAATAATAGTTGAGATATGTCGACGATGTTTACTGTGGCTTCAACTCTGACGAAGAAAAAAAAAAGATCCTCAAACCATATCAACTACATACATCCATCTTTCAAACCATATTAACTACATTTGTAAAATGGATGTACTTATTAACTACATACATCCATTTTACAAACCATATCAACTACATACATCTATTTTACAAACATATTAACTACATACATCCATTTTACAAACCATATCAACTACATACATCTATTTTACAAAACATATTAACTACATACATCCATTTTACAACCGGAAACCAATGAATATCCTCCATAAACTTTCTAAACGTCCACATCATAAGAAAACAATCAAAAGCCTAAACCTCAGTGAGAAACAACAAACCCAGAACAATATTAATATTAATTGGAAATCCGAACTTTCCATAGAGCACAAACTAGGAACTATGAAGTGTACAACTGTATTTATTATATGTGCTGTGAACAATTTATGTGATGAACTACATAGAATTTCTGAAACATTCATTAAAAAAGAACAAGAAGAAGTTGTTAAAAGGATAATCGACACAAAACGTCAAACAGACAAAAAATACGAATATTAAGGATGAAAACAGCTTTAACTCAACCATCATACACCTCCTTGTGTCTGACATCAGCGAAAACCTAACTGGATCACGGAAACAACTCAACCATCATACACCTTCTATGATGGTTGAGTTGTTTCCATGATCCAGTTAGGTTTTCGCTGATGTCAGACACAATACCTCCTTGTGTCTAACATCAGCGAAAACCTAACTGGATCATGGAAACAACTCAACCATCATACACATCCTTGTGTCTGACATCAGCGAAACCTAACTGGATCATGGAAACAACTCAACCATCATACACATCCTTGTGTCTGACATCAGCGAAAACCTAACTGGATCATGGAAACAACTCAACCATCATACACCTCCTTGTGTCTGACATCAGCGAAAACCTAACTGGATCATCAAAACAACGAAACAATTCACAAAGAAACACAACATCGATATAAATCCTATAATCATAAAAAATCCTGAAATAAAAGTCAATAACTTTATTAGTAAACATTTTCCCACAGAAAATAAAAACAATGGAGTCATCTACAAAATCAAATACAATTCATGTAACAACTTTTGTGTCACAGAAACCAGGAAAGGAATGAACATCAGACTTAAGGAACATCTACAAGGACCACACATATTTTTGAACATCTACAAGGACCACACATATTTTTGAACATCTACAAGGACCACACATATTTTTGAACATCTACAAGGACCACACATGTTTTTGAACATCTACAAGGACCACACATATTTTTGAACATCTACAAGGACCACACATATTTTTGAACATCTACAAGGACCACACATGTTTTTGAACATCTTAAAGGACCACACATGTTTTTGAACATCTTAAAGAATCACACATTTTTTAACATCTTAAAGGACTACACATGTTTTTGAACATCTTAAAGGACTACACATGTTTTTGAACATCTTAAAGGACCACACACGTTTTTGAACATCTTAAAGGACCACACATGTTTTTGAACATCTTAAAGAATCACACATTTTTTAACATCTTAAAGGACTACACACGTTTTTGAACATCTTAAAGGACCACACATGTTTTTGAACATCTTAAAGGATTACACACGTTTTTGAACATCTTAAAGGACTACACACGTTTTTGAACATCTTAAAGGACCACACATGTTTTTGAACATCTTAAAGGATTACACACGTTTTTGAACATCTTAAAGGACCA
>NW_013678623.1:7127-9048 GCF_000517525.1 Limulus polyphemus | reverse complement strand
GTGAAAAACAAGTTAAGTGAAAGTACATAACCAACAGCAACTCTGTGAAAAACAAGTTAAGTGAAAGTACATAACCAACAGCAACTCTGTGAAAACAAGTTAAGTGAAAGTACATAACCAACAGCAACTCTGTGGAAACAAGTTAAGTGAAAGTACATAACTAACAGCGACTCTGTGAAAAACAAGTTAAGTGAAAGTACATAACTAACAGCAAACTCTGTAAAAAACAAGTTAAGTGAAAGTACATAACTAACAGCAACTCTGTGGAAACAAGTTAAGTGAAACTACATAACCAACAGCAACTCTGTGAAAAACAAGTTAAGTGAAAGTACATAACCAACAACAACTCTATGGAAACAAGTTAAGTGAAAGTACATAACTAACAGCAAACTCTGTGAAAAACAAGTTAAGTGAAAGTGATTTTGTTGTTTTCCACAGGTTTTTTACACAGTCTTAAAATCCTACTTTTCATCTCATCATTCTGTTATTTTCTCCCCCACCCCCAATGTGTCGGTGGTAATTTTGCGGACTTACAACACTAAAATCCGAGGTTTGATTCTTTGCGGTGGACAGAGTGCGAACAACCCATTCTGTGGCTAGAAATCAACAATTATCCTGTTATTTTATTCAAAGTAAGCTAAGGCACTATCAGTATCGTGATAATAAACAAATATATAAAAAACTACCTACAACAAGCTAGAAAGTAGAAGCTTCTTGTAATATTTTTCTAACATTATTTATACTCCAAATGCTAACAACAATTCATTCACAAATATCGATAATGTAATTAAAGAAAACACGTATTATTATCTTGCTACCAATCAAATCCAAACAGATCGTTCATTGATCTCATAAAAAGTAAATGATCTAAAATAATCTCATAGTTGGGTACATAGCCTTAAAATTAGTGTAATTATTTCCATTTCTAATTTTTGCAGATCTAACCATAGCATATACGTATATGTATTTATCAAATCAAACTTCGTTAAAAAATCATTTTATCTTGTCAATATTCTTGAAATTACAGATTTTGGAATAAATGAATGAAATAAATGGTCATGGATATATTAATCTGAACTGACAAAAAAAAAAAAAGTAATAATAATAAAACTACTTGGAAATTATTTGTCATAATAAATTTATCACACCGAAATTATGATTTTCTTTTTTTTTTTTGCAGATATCTTATTTAAATTGCAGTGAATTAAGATATAAAAAATTGATATATTGAAAATCTGGAACAATAAAATTTATTGGCCAAGACATTGGAAAGAACATTTTGTATAAAAGATCATTAAATATTTCAATCAAGTCATATCATGACTTATCTCTATCCAACTTATTTAAGCCTTCTGGAGACTCTTTTGAGTTGTTGGTTTTTTTTCAAGTACAAACTTTTAACTCATATCTTCATCTCTTGACCGATTTGAGATCTAATTACAGCCGCGGCTATTGAGAATTCCCTATTGTTTGTTATTATTTTCTCCTTCTTATCGAAATAAATTATAATTTATTCACTTTTGTCTTCAATAGTTTGCCTTCTAAGTCAAATTATGAATCTTTTCCTCTTTTTTAACTTGAATTCATCTTTTAGGATTACATCGACTTCCATTTTCTTTACTTTACATTATTGTATTAGTTTTAACTTATTTACGTATGTCTTTTTTTTATGAGACAAAAACCTGATTGATTTAAACTCATGAACTTTAATCTTCTAATAACAATAAATATTCATTTAAAAGTTTCTTTCCTTAGAGTTCTATTGTTTTCTTGTTCTTTGCCCTTGTATACGATCTCTGAAAACTGTTATATATTATTTCTCTTTTCACTTTATCTACTAATAAAAGAGTGAATTCAAATTCGATGACGAGGAACCCACTTTGAGACTAATAATGGCTGGAGACGGCTTGAATGGGTAATG
>NW_013678623.1:0-7025 GCF_000517525.1 Limulus polyphemus | reverse complement strand
TTGTTTGATGTTCTTTCTATAAATTTCCATTGGGAAAGGAGACTCTGAAAATTTGATAATATTATATTTTCTTTCATTCCTATAGGAGAATAACTCTTCTATTTAGCCCTGGGCGGAAAAAAATCAACTTCTATTTAAAGCGATGAATGTAATTCGTATTAATGGGGTTTTAATGTCTTTTTTTTTCTCACCGTTAAATATCATCTTATACCTGCAGAATTATTCTTTTTTATATATCCTTAAGATCGGCGATAAAAAAAAGACATTAATGTGTAAACTTAATTAATTAATCAACATTACTCTTTATTTTGTTATGCCAATTTGTAAAATAAAACTTATCTCCTTTCGTACGTCATTTATATATCATTCTTGTTTTAGCGCAAAACTACACAATTGACCATCCGCGCGCTGTTCACCGCCAGGAATCGAACCCTAGATTACGTCATTTACAATGAACAGCTTCATAACACGACGTGATTCTATTAATTCTTTTCCAAAGGTAGTTACTTCTTGTTTATTTTTTCTGTTGTAATTTTAATCCATTATAAAGATCGTAAACACTGACAACGTGCAATATCTGGAACAAGAACATAGCTCAAAGCATTTCCTCCCTCGTACAAGAATTAAAATATTCTAGCATCTTAAACTTACATTACTTATAACCCTGACAAACTATTCACACAACGTTACATATAATAGTTTCACTATTTGCTGAATGGCTAGTAAATTGTTATTATTAAGATGGTATTGTCTAATTCGTCACAAGATATTCTATTATCATCGGACAGAGCAATATTACTAGATATACTTTCAACGTCGTAAATCATACATTTAAATCTGAGTTCAACCCAGAATATCTGCCTTTTGCCGACCATTCTTATAATTTGCAAAATCTAGCTAGAAAAAAAGTTTTTCTTTTTCAAATTTGGTTCCTAAGTTTGTACAAGAATCACAAACTAAAAGCTTCTTACATACATGTAACCCCCCCCCCCCGGTGGCTCAGTGGTGAACCTAAAGGCTTATCACGCCCAAAATCCAGGTTCGATACCCGCGGTGAGCAGAGCACAGGTAGCCCTATTGCATAGCTTTCTGCATAGAAACCAACAATCAAGCAATGTACTGCCATCGTTTTATAATTTCTAACTTTCTTAAAATTCCAAATTAGAATTTTAAAAATAAGTTAAATTCGGAATAAGAAAATAATGTAATGTAGCATTATTTCCAGTCTCATCCGTACTGGAGTAGGGGTTACTCAGTGGTTAGTGTGCCCGATCTGTAAATCCGAGAGTTCACTGCTGTGTCTGGTTGCCGCAAAAACGTGCTCCTGCGTTTTGTGGCGGCCCGGCATGGGCAGGTGGTTAGGGCGCTCGACTCGCAATCTGAGGGTCGCGGGTTCGAATCCCCGTCCCACCAAACATGCTCGCCCTTTCAGCCGTGGGGGCGTTATAATGTGACGGTCAATCTCACTATTCGTTGGTAAAAGAGTAGCCTAAGAGTTGGCGGTGGGTGGTGATGACTAGCTGCCTTCCCTCTAGTCTTACACTGCTAAATTAGGGACGGCTAGCGTTTGTCTGCACTACACTTTCTAATGGATTCCTTATCCCTATACACCATATTTACATATCTGTCCGTCTGGGTTAAACTTAGCTGAGCCACTTGTTTCTACGTGGCTTTATGCAGGGTACGGTATATAATTATGCCCCTGCAGGTACAAATAATGAAAATGCTGTTTACAAGGATGTTTTGTAAATAACTTTTCCAATATGAATTCTGTAGGGCTTAGTTTTATACCGTGGCAAGCAAAATAATATGATTTGGGAAAATGGATGTCTGTCCGTACGTTGCATGTGAATATAAAGAGAAAAAAAAACTACGTAAAAAGAATTACATGTATAGGTGTAAGGTATGCTAAGAGCGATTCGCCCCCCCCCCTCACCTCCCAGTAGCACAGCGTTATGGTTTCGATATCAGTAGTGGGCAGAGCAAAGATAGCCCATTGTGTAGCTTTGTGCTTAACTTCAAACAACCAAACAAAATAAGAGAGATTCTTATGGACGTTTGTAATTTCTGTATGTATATATGTGTTGTTAGAATTTAACAAAACCATCTTTCTGTTGCAAAATTTTCAAATCATGATTTATATGTAATCCTATACCATCAAAATGTTTTTTTAAAGGCCTATGTTCAAAGTATTGCTTATGTCTGTCTATACTATTAAATTCTTTATGACCAAATATTGTATGGCGAATCTATACAAGTTATTTATACTATTAAATATTCCGGTCATGATAGTTAAAAAATACGTAGGAAAAAAATTGAAAAACCCCATGGAAGTAAATCCCTACCGCTTTTAACAAGTGGTCCTTCCTGTCTTCTTCAGGGATAAAGGCGGAAGGCAGATCCATCTGTTAAAATAACTAGGGTTTCATGAAGCTTTTGTACCCCCATCCCCCCAACTTTGGCGCAGCGGAAAGTTAGTGGGCTTATACACTAAAAATCAGGTTTCTATACTCGCAGTGAGCAGAGCACAGATAGCCCATTCTATAGCTTTATGCTTTATAACAAACTGAAGAGAAGCATCGAGTTTTTTTTATTATTATTTCTCGAAGTTACTGAATGCTACTCTTTACCCTTAATAGTACAGTTTCAGTCTTATACTGGATTACATTTTTGTTAGGACGAAGTTACTTAATGCTACTCTTTACACTTAATAATACGGTTTCAGTCTTGTACTGGATTACATTTTTGTTAGGACGAAGTTACTAAATGCTACTCTTTACACTTAATAATACGGTTTCAGTCTTGTACTGGATTACATTTTTGTTAGGACGAAGTTACTAAATGCTACTCTTTACTCTTAATAGTACAGTTTCAGTCTTGTACTGGATTACATTTTTGTTAGGACAAGATTTATATAGTATTATTTAAGTTAATACGCCATATCATTATATATATGCGTGTACTACACTGTATTTCTTTGTAGGTGTATTTTGAACCATAAAATGTTTTGTAACATTTATCTCCATTGCAACAGAAAAGTTTCACGACATTATTGTGCAGATTTTTAACAAGTCATTTCATCAAGTTTCGTGACACATTAGTTATCTAAATAATTTTTTTACACCATTTAATGTTATATAATAGCTTTCTACGAATTACTTGTACCATTACGTATTCTGTATGTGTCATTTTCGCGGTATTATGTAACATTAAACGCTCAGTGTATTGTCTCGTTTTGGTTCAGTAGCTTGAGGTATTCCGTGTAAGATTTGTTCATATTATTTTCTAACATCAAACGATCAATGTGTTTTTGTATTCTGGTTCTATACCGTTGAGTATTCTGTACAAATCTTGATCATGTTATTATTCTTCAATAAGCAATTTATGTGCTATACTATTCTGGTTTGTGCTGCTGAGTATTCTATGCAAGTTTTGTTCGTGATGTTTTCCAACACGAAATTATCGATGTGTTCTGTTCTGGTTCTATTCCGTTAGGTATTATGATAAAAAAAAGTCATTTTTATTTCGTCTATTTAACAATGAACGATCACTGCATCTATAGCTATCTTCTACAGGTTATTGTGTTCCATTAGATGTCCTATGGCTGTCTTCTGCAGGTTATTGTGTTCCATCAGATGCCCTATGGCTGTCTTGTGCAGGTTATTGTGTTCCATTATATGTCCTATGACTGTGTTCTGCAGGTTATTGTGTTCCATCAGATGCCCTATGGCTGTCTTGTGCAGGTTATTGTGTTCCATCAGATGCCCTATGACTGTCTTCCGCAGGTTATTGTGTTCCATCAGATGCCCTATGGCAGGTTATTGGGCTTTATTAAATGCCCTGTGGCTGTCTTCTACGGGATATATTTTTTTATTACACTTTCCATATTTATTTTCTGCAAAATATCTGTACTATTAAATATGTAGCTGTCTTTTACACAATATGTATTGTTCAGTCTTCTATAGCTATATCGGTTTTACTGGAGAAAGTGGGGAATGTTTACCATTAAAGCAGAGTAAAATCTGGAATAGGTTGTGTATTGGTAGCTAAGCCTCTCCAGATTTTACATGTTACTTTTTTTGCTTATTCTAGGAATCAATTGACTTGACACTTGCATGTGCATTACTGTGTAAAACATGAGAGCTCTGTGGCTAATTTCACATATGATTTGAGGTGAATCCGTAATAACCAACATAGCGTGTGTGTTGTAACCTAATTAACTCCGGTTGTGATAAAGTTTTGCTTCTGACATCATTATTAAGTAAAAATACTTTGCGTGAGATATTCATAAGGCAAATGACGTAAATGATTCGCGTTAGTACGTATGGTCCATTATTTAACCTCCTCCATGACCAATTAATTCTCTCAAATAAACAGAACTTTGAATCTTGGAAGTAACGAAAAGAATCGCCGGTTGTTTTAAACCTCCGTGCAGCAAGACTCTTAAGTAAGAATTAAATTTGTTTTTTTAAGGATGCTTATGCTCGAGTATATGCCATTTGGAAATTGCTTTGTAGCCATCGATTAATATTATTTATTTTTTTGGAAAAGATAGTTCGTTAGTTTACCGCTTCCTTAGATAATGGTCTTGTTGTTGTTGTTTTTACTATTTAAATGATTGATTTACGTGGCTCGAAAGTTGTCATGACGATAATCTCGCCAAAACCGCAAAAATCTTTAACACCATCGTAATTTAATATTTAATTAAAAACTGTGGAAACAAGCGTAATGATAATCCTAATAAATGTGTTTGTTGAATTTCGCGTAAAGCTATTCGAGGACTATCTGCGCTACCTCTTCCTAAATTAGAAGTGGTAAACTAGAAGGATGGTAGCTTGTCAACACCATCAGCTTCTAGGCTACCAACGCCCCTACGCCAGAAAGGGCGAGCATTTTCGGTGAAGATAATCAAACTTGCTAAACGCAAATTGACAGTCTAGCGACTAACTACCAGGTCATGTCAGGCTACAATGATAACTGTTATCAAACACCTACCTTTATTAATGATAATTAACAGTTATGTACTGAGTATGTGTAAGAAGGGAATCTGCGCTAGTTTCCCAAAATGTCTGAAAAATTGATGCAAAATTTTACTACCAAAAAAAAACTATAACTACATTTCGTCTCAAACTTGGCAGCCAAAAGGATTAATAGTCTTGTAGCATAGTTATGAAGCTATACGACAATTAATTAGCTTCTATTTCACCGTTTACTCACTTACCTGCTCATAATATGAGAAGTAATTCAGCTGAGAAACTGAATCATTATTCTGTCAGGTTTCTTCTTTAGAAATATGCGAAACAGCGAAGAAATCTCTATGAATTCTAACCCTCCAAACTCTTCATTAAAAAGGTCTGACTCATCCTGCTAAAAACTGGGTTTCGATACCCTTGGTGGTCACATCATAGGTAGCCCATTGTGTAGCTTTGCGCTTAACAACAAACAAACAACCTCGCACATCCCACACCCCCTCCCCTACTGATCAAAGTCTGTCCTTCTCCAAATTTGAGATACACGCCCTCTTAGAGGGGGGGAGGTAAAAAATTAGGGTAAGGACTTTGTTCTCTGAGTGAGAAAATATAATATAAAAATATAATACAAGAAACAGGACGGGGAAAATATGGTGCTTATACACCGTCAGTTGTATCTATCTCCCGGCAGAGCACAACCTAAAACGTGAATCTTCCTCCGCAATAAAAAAACAACGTGCAGTTTGTAGTGAATAAGAGATCCATTGTTGTTACTAAATAAGATGTATTAAAATATATCTTTATGTAAAAAAAAAACTACCTCTATAATTTCTGTCCTCTGATTAGCTTCTAGAAACCCACTTCACTGGCTGACTTAATCAATTTGTGACACAGGTATACTTACTTACATGAAATAAGCAACCCCATGAAAGGCTGACTTTTTACAGATATGGGACTGCGAGATTTACAATAGCAAGATGTTTTCAAAATAAAATGTACACATTTTCCAGTGTGAAAGATGTCCTTACTGTTACCTTTTATTTTCATGAAGAAGCACAATCTGAAGCTTTTTTAGACTTCCAGTGAAATTTAGTATTCGTATTTTTGATACTATCCCTCCCCACCTCTTTTTAAAAAGAAAATACTTGTTTATGCCAGAAAATTAAAGTGTTGTTATGTTACAATCTGCAAAAAATGATTTTCTGGATTAACGTTAATAAAACCTCCTATCTTGGCGAATATGTGATTAGTCCATATACATATGTGAAATGTGTTCAGGAATTTTAGAAACGCTTTTGAAAAACCATGCCAGAAAAACCGCTTAACTGTCACCACGCGGCTCAGCAGTAAATCTGAGTGCTTATAACGCTAGTAACCGGGTTTCGATACCCGTGAGAGCAGAGCATAGCCCATTATGTAGCTTTGTGCTTAAATACAAACAAACTCTAAATGCACAGGAGTCCTTTTTAAAACTTGTACTTAGAACTTGAATGTCCAATTAGGTCTTTATTTTAAAAACATTAAATTAACTCCGCAACCCTTTGGTGAGTGGATACAACAGTTAGTAAGGATAGAGAAAAAGTAAACTTCATTTCAGCTTACCAAAGGTAAGACAGAATATTTGATAAGTTAAAAAAACTGTTTGATAATTTCGTTAGGCCTAAAAAAATTATGAAAATCACGTTTAATTGAGGATACTTTGTTTTATCATTTTTCACTTTAAATAGTACATTAAGGATTCAAAATGGAAGATTTGTAAAAATAGCATTTCGAACAATATTTAGTCTCCATTAGTCACTGCCTTCTGATAAATACCTGAATTCATCAGATTGTTTGTGCGAGAAACTCGGTATTGTAAAAATAGCATTTCGAACAATATTTAGTCTCCATTAGTCACTGCCTTCTGATAAATACCTTAATTCATCAGATTGTTTGTGCGAGAAACTCGGTATTGTAAAAATAGCATTTCGAACAATATTTAGTCTCCATTAGTCACTGCCTTCTGATAAATACCTGAATTCATCAGATTGTTTGTGCGAGAAACTCGGTATTGTA
>NW_013678622.1:9865-10458 GCF_000517525.1 Limulus polyphemus | reverse complement strand
GTTTAACATAACAGCAAATGTACAACGTTTCGACAAGGTTTTGTCATCATCAGGTACAAAACCTTGTTGAAACATTGTACATTTGCTGTTATGTTAAACTTATATTAAAGTTTTTCTTCATTACCCATTCAAGCCATCTCCAACCCTTATTATAGAGAAGTTAAGCATGATTGTTACTTTGTAACAGTATTATTTGAATAGACTTTCTAATTTTCAAACTTTGTGAGATAATATTATAACTATCAAAAGATTTTACTTTACAAAAGGAATTGTTATTCTAATATTTATATTTTTTAAGAATATCACAAAATACAAGGTTTTTACTTTGACTCATTTGCCTAATTAGTAAAATCAGTGATGGTTAATCATTTCACTTGGTTGGTTACGAACTGTTTGAGTAACATTCTTGTTAAAGATACAACACTTAAAGGCTACAGTGTTGTCGTAAACAGGTTTATAAACAATGCAGTTGGAGTGTGTGTATGATACATTTTCATGTACGAAGTTTAGGATAAAAAAAGGTAACTTAATTTCAGATTATTGTGTCTGAAGTCGGGATTTCCTGTGGGTTTTTTGATTTTTTTTTTTTTTTT
>NW_013678622.1:3788-9118 GCF_000517525.1 Limulus polyphemus | reverse complement strand
CAATGCACAGAATTTCCATGGTCACTTGAACTTAAACACACGCTATAATTCACAACGATTCACGCACTTTACTTACAGTCACTACCACTCACATGACTCAATTATTTGTCTCTATATCTATCTATCTGCAATTAAATCTTTGCTTTATTTGCCGGGCTTATATACTAAAATAGAGGGTGCCTAGAAAAGACTAGAGTTGCCAGGAACAGTCATGATCCTTCTAGAAACTCCAGCGTGCATGCTTCCAGCATCACATGAAATTCCGCTGTCGTAACAATATTATTAGATAGGGCAAGAATCAGTCTATCGTATTAGTGAAGTTAAAATACAGGCTTAAAAGTTATTTTATAGTTTCCACAAATTTTCCTTTCAGTTCCATTTGTTTGTGAATTGTGAAAGTATCCGTGTGTTAAATTATATCTGTTTGAAAGCTGTAGAAGTTTACTTCAATGAAAAAATATCAGATAACTCGAGATAAGGTAGGTAAGTTTATACAGGTAGAATGGGAACTTTATTATAATTCTAACACAGCAACAAATGTACACTATTTGGAGAAGGTTTGTTTTCATCACAGAGTGGAGGTTGATTAAAGCTTAATAAAAGTAACTTGTTCATGTATGGTTCTTTTCTTAAATATCAAAGTTTTTACTTTTTATTAGATATATTATGGTTTTACTGAGTTGCAATGTTTGTAAACATGTTTGTTTTTTCCCCCACTAAATAAAATTATTATAAAATCAGATAAGTTTACAGATTATTTAAGTTTTATAGGGAACTGAAAAATGCTATTACCCTTATTGGTGATAGTAAAACATTTAATTATAAATGTATTTGATTTAAAGAAGATCAGTGTGGCATATGTATGAGGCTACATAGTCAACATTAACAATTAATTTGCCAATTAAGAAATGTGCAGGTCATCATGTTTAAAAACAATTGTGGAAAAATATTTTTTCTACTTGAATATGGAAGCACATTATGCTAATATAATAATAAGTTGGCAAACAATGGTTTATGATACTTCACAAATAGTGGCCTTGAAAGATGTTTATCGCATGAAACATTACTTAACAAAACACCTTGAAAGATGTTTATCATATGAAACATTACTTAACAAAACACCTTGAAAGATGTTTATCACATGGAACATTACTTAACAAAACAATGTGAAAGATGTTTATCATATGAAACATTACTTAATAAAACAATGTGAAAGATGTTTATCATATGAAACATTACTTAACAAAACAACGTGAAAGATGTTTATCACATGAAACATTACTTAACAAAACACCTTGAAAGATGTTTATCACATGAAACATTACTTAACAAAACAACGTGACAGATGTTTATCATATGAAACATTACTTAACAAAACACCTTGAAAGATGTTTATCACATGAAACATTACTTAACAAAACACCTTGAAAGATGTTTTTCACATGAAACATTACTTAACAAAACAAAGTGAATGAAAATAGAAAGACTAATATCTGGTTAGAATAATACAAATGTTAAAAAAGTTATGAAGACAGGTGTAGTAATGAATAAGTGAATTTGGATTTGCCAAATGCAAGAGATACAGATTTTACAGACATCATCAGATAATGCCAATCATTCTTTTCAAATCTTGTTCTTTAATTGCCATTTATTATATCATAATAATTTGTTGATCACAATAAAAAGTAGTTCATATACTTTACAACTTGTGTATTTTTCAGCAACTCGCCAAAAAATACGGTCATGTCACGATCAAGTTCTCGGTTGTCTGGACTTGGAAGTGTTCAAGCTCTTCTCAACCAGATTACCAAGAATGTTAAAAGTATACCATCAGGTAGGAGATACATATCAGTGTTAACTAAGTATACCATCAGGTAGGACAAATATATCAGTGTTAGCTATGTATACCACCAGGTAGGATAAATATATCAGTGTTAACTATGTATATATACCATCAGGTAGGATATCAATATTAATGTTAAGTATATCCTCTCAGGTTCTATAGACCCATTAATATTAACTGTAACCTGTCATGCTTTAGTTGTGGAGACAGCTTAACAGAAACTTGAGATATTCACACTCATTTCTATTGTTAATATAGTGCAGGATACCTGACTTTAGTTGTGCAGACAGTTTGATAAAGGTTTGAGTTATTTACACTTCTTTCTATTGTTAATATGATGCAGGATACCTGACTTTAATTGTGGAGACAGCTTGATAAAGGTTTGAGTTATTTACACTCCTTTCTGTTATTAATATGATGCAGGATACCTGACTTTAAATGTGGAGACAGTTTGATAAAGGTTTGAGTTATTTACACACCTTTCTGTTGTTAATATGGTGCAGGATACCTGACTTTAATTGTGGAGACAGTTTAATAAAAGCTTGAGGTACTTACACTCCTCTCTATTATTAGTATGGTGCTGGAGACCTGACTTTAATTGTAGAGACAGTTTGATAAAGGTTTGAGCTATTTACACTCCTTTCTGTTGTTAATATGGTGCAGGAGATTTGACTTTAACTGTGGAGACAGCTTGATAGAGGTTTGACTTAATTACACTTATTGCAGGATATCTGGCTTTCAAGTTAGATTTAGCTATTAAGTTTTGTTCAATTTAAGGAGTTACCAATAAAAGTTTGTTTTACAGTAAGTGAAGAGATTCTGATCTAATGTCAGTGGTGTATTGATTGTTTTAAATAATGCATGTTGTCATGGATAAAGAAGCTGAATTTCAGGTAGTTTCTATTTGTAGTTGGTATTTTAGTGTCATAATATACAACTGTGTTTATATCATTTAACTTGTTAGACAGTTTTATTACCATGCCTCCAAAACTGTTGGAGTTTTAAAGTTTCTCTTGAATCTTTAAGAATATCGGAACATAATTTGTGGTACCTAAATTTGAAGTACTTGATAGCACCTTGTCATCATTGCTTGAAATAAAAGTTACCTTAGAATAATTATATATATACATATATATGTTATTTTTTATAACCATCCAAGCATTTTACATAATTTTTCGTATTGTTTCTTCCTTTTATGTTTTTGATAGAAGAAGAAGTGGAAACCAACACTTCCCTGTAAGTACACTTTTGATTTATCTAACTCACACAGTGTATGGTGTTTTTCTTTATTGTGGAGATTAATAAAACTCCGTTCTTTCACTTTCTGTAATGTATTGAAAACATTTTTAGAGAGTACATGAGCATTTCTGCTAGTTTAATTCTTTTTATGTTTTTAATTTTATTACAGTGATGAAAAGACTAACACTTCAGTAAAGGAAACAATTGTTTGTAGTGATACAGAAGCACCACTAGCAAGAGATCTCCAATCTGAGAGGTGTAGGAATTATGGTGATGACTCTGTTGAACAACTGTGGGGTGATGATGAAGATGAAAGTCTTCTTTTGAAGGCAACTCAGATTTCTTTTACTTTGGATGAAGAGCCAGTACAGACTTTAAATCATGACCTTAATCTTATAAAATGTTCTGAAGTGCAAACATTAGACTTTTTAGGCCTTGAATCCATGGAATCTTCCAATCTTCAAACAGCTCATATTCAGTCCACAAGGTCTTGCAATGTTCAAACAGGTTGTACTCAGACCACAAGATCTTCCAATGGTCAAATTACAGACATTCATTCCACGATGTCAAGACCACTGGTTGTTGAACTTGCCAACTTGTCAAACAATAAACAAACAAGACCTTTAAATGTTCTACCAAAAAGATTCATAAGCAGTCAATCTACGCTGCTTTCAGATGTACAGCAGTTGGGCTTTCCAACTGGTCAATATGTGAGAGTTCTTCCTAGGGAAACTTCTAAGGATGTCATTGGTCAATCAAAGAACAATTGTTTTAAATCTTTTGACACATGTGATGTCAGATCATCTGTAAGAAGTGGAGAGTGTCAAAGCAAAAGGAATATCCTGAGCAGGAACCAGTATTTTCAAAGAAACATTAAAACTCCAAAGTGTAATCATCTGTCAGATTCCAAGAAACTAGGGATGAAGCACTTTGTATCCAATAATGAATGTTATCAGAAAGTAACTAAGGAAGTGATGATAAAGGACAGATCTCAATCTAATAAGCCAAATACTTTAATCAGTAAGAGTTGCCCATCATCCTATAGTGGACAGATTAAACAAGCTATACAGACTGATTTAACAAAACATGTAGAAACTGAGGACTTAGATAAATTATTTTTCCAAGATGAAAGTGATTTAGATGAGATTCTGAAATCGTTACCAGAGGAAGTTATCATGGGTGTTAGTAATTTTAGTAATTCTACATTTGCAACATTTCTTTCTCATGGAGAAGACACACCTACACAGAGTAAAACTTGGAGAAGTCACATAAATTGTATTAGTACCTCTTCCAAAATGCTGACAGATTTCAGTGAGTCCTCCGATCTCAACCCAGATGTTATGTCTTGGCTAGACGAAGTAGATTCATCATGTAAGTTACCTATCAGTGGTACATTATCTAGTTTAAACTTCTGTATTATTTAGTTAACGGTGGTACATTATCTAGTTTAGAACTTCTGTGTTATTTAGTTAACAGTGGTACATTATCTAGTTTAAAACTTGTGTTATTTAGTTAACAGTGGTACATTATCTACTTTAAAACTTGTGTATTATTTAGTTAACAGTGGTACATTATCTAGTTTAAAACTTCTGTATTATTTAGTTAACAGTCGTACATTATCTACTTTAAAACTTTTGTATTATTTAGTTAACAGTGGTACATTATCTACTTTAAAACTTCTGTATTATTTAGTTAACAGTGGTACATTATCTACTTTAAAACTTCTGTATTATTTAGTTAACAGTGATACATTACATTATCTAGTTTAAAACTTCTGTGTTATTTAGTTAACAGTGGTACATTATCTACTTTAAAACTTTTGTATTATTTAGTTAACAGTCGTACATTATCTAGTTTAAAACTTTTGTATTATTTAGTTAACAGTGGTACATTATCTACTTTAAAACTTCTGTATTATTTAGTTAACAGTGGTACATTATCTACTTTAAAACTTTTGTATTATTTAGTTAACAGTCGTACATTATCTAGCTTAAACTTCTGTATTATTTAGTTAACAGTGGTACATTATCTAGTTTAAAACTTCTGTATTATTTAGTTAACAGTGGTACATTATGTAGTGTAAAATTTCTGTATTATTTAGTTAACAGTGGTACATTATCTAGGTTAAACTTCTGTATTATTTAGTTAACAGTGGTACATTATCTAGTTTAAAACTTCTGTGTTATTTAGTTAACAGTGGTACATTATCTAGTTTAAAACTTCTGTGTTATTTAGTTAACAGTGGTAC
>NW_013678622.1:0-3026 GCF_000517525.1 Limulus polyphemus | reverse complement strand
TACATTATCTACTTTAAAACTTCTGTATTATTTAGTTAACAGTGATAAATTATCTAGTTTAAACTTCTGTATTATTTAGTTAACAGTGGTACATTATCTACTTTAAAACTTTTGTATTATTTAGTTAACAGTGGTACAGTATCTAGTTTAAAACTTTTGTGTTATTTAGTTAACAGTGGTACAGTATCTAGTTTAAAATTTCTGTATTATTTAGTTAATAGTGGTACATTATCTAGTTTAAAACTTCTCTATTATTTAGTTAACAGTGGTACATTATCTACTTTAAAACTTCTCTATTATTTAGTTAACAGTCAAACATTATCTAGTTTAAACTTCTGTATTATTTAGTTAACAGTGGTACATTATCTACTTTAAAACTTCTGTATTAATTAGTTAACAGTGGTCCATTATTTAGTTTAAAACTTCTGTGTTATTTAGTTAGCTGTTTGTCTTTATTGATGTTGATTAACAAGATTCCTGTAGACTTAGCTGGTTGTCTTTATTGATGCTGATTAACAAGATTCCTGTAGACTTAGCTGGTTGTCTTTATTGATGCCGATTAACAAGATTCCTGTAGACTTAGCTGGTTGTCTTTATTGATGTTGATTAACAAGATTCCTGTAGACATAGCTGTTCTCTTTATTCATATTAACATGTTTCATGTAGACTTAGCTAGTTGTCATTATTGGAATTGTATGTTATCAAAAGGTGCTATTTTATTTTAACAGCTCAGCCAAGCAGTAGTCAGCCTTGTTCTCCCGATGAAATTGCAAAGAAAAGAGAGGATGCTATTCGTAGAAGGCAGAAAAAGCAACAAGAAAGGCAGCTTATACATTCAAGAGGTGACAGCGTGTGGCAGGGTCGGTTAAGGAGTCCTCGATGAGCTCTGTCTGCTCTGTTTGGTAGCTGTTAGGCTATAAAGAAGAATAATGTAAAGTTTGTTTCAGTGGAGCAATCCCTCCCTTATATTAATAAACAAACTCAAGACTAATAAGAACTTGTAACTGGAATGTTAATATAATGTTGTTTACTGAACTAATACAACAGCAAGTGATTTAAGGTTTCCTAAATTTGTTATAAATTACCTGAGGCAGACACGTTTAGTTGAAGTATAGGTAGACATAAAGTTCTGTAACGTATTAAGAACTAGAAAGACAATGACATGACAGACATTTGTCTGCTTTAATTCAGGTAGTGAGAGCTTTATGATAAACAGTTCCAACTGTTATAAAAATGTTTGCTAGCCATTCAGTATGATTAATAGCTTGTTTCTATGACTAATCTCACATCATCTGATTTACTCTATTCAGTAAATATTTATTTGTTCTGAAATAGTTTTGATTTGAATGCACACATACAAACACATTATTTTTTTATGACAATGCTGTGAGGTAATTGTTTGTTGCTATGTTGTACTATATTTGTAAAGTATGTGATTTATTTGTTCTTGTTTTATGTAAAGCTTTAGAGAATAAACAATAGATGTTTTGTAATAAGAACATGAATGTCTGAAGATGAAAGTAAATTTTTAATTAAATTTCATATCGTGGGGCAGTAGAATTTTAGGAAGTTCAGTTTATATTTCTTTAAAATATATTTCAGTGTAGTAGATAATTGTATAAATACTAAATAGATATGAGAAGGATGTTTTCAACTAGTAACTTTAGAAAATTTATTAAAAAGAAATCATTACAACCCAGTGAAGTTAAAGATTTAACTATTGAATTGAGAACATAAAATGGTAGATAGTTTACATAATGTTTAAGTTATTCTCCAAATACCTTTCAATTACTTCTTACTTTAACATAACAAAATGTTCTTGTTTGCTTACATTGTTCTCCTTGGAAGATATGACAAAATTTAACAAATGTTATTACATAATAGTATTTATTTGGTTGCTTCACATTTAAAACTTTGGAAAGAAGAAAATACTGTATTCACACTTTTAGAATAACGTTTCAAACTAGAACAATATGTTTCACTGCGGAAAGACCAACGTTCATCTAATTAAAGGTTAAACTCAAAAATACAAACACTGCTCAAATATTGTTATTAGAGTTTCAACACCTCACTATAGTCTTTAGATTGGCCTTGAGTGTTGCTTTTCTAAAACTTCTGCTGTAAGTCATCTTTTGATACAACATAGTATAACAATCTCACTTATGAATTTTTTTTTAGGTTCAAAAACACTAAATTTATCCATGGCAGTGTTGCACAGTTGGGTAAACCACAAGGTTTGTCTTATGATGCAACACAGTATGAATTTTTTTTTCAATTCTAAAGCATTAATTTATCCATGGCAGTGTGGCATGGTTTGGTAAACACAAAACTAGTCTTTTGATAAACATAGAATAACAATCTAAATGTATGAAAATTTTTTTTTTAGCTCTAAAGTACTAAATTTATCCATGGCAGGATGGGTAAGCCACCTGGTTTATGTTTTGATACAACATAGTATAACAATCTCACTGTATGAATTTGTTTTTTAAAGTTCTAAAGCTCTCAATTTATCCATAGCAGTGTGGCATGGTTGGGTAAACTACAAGGTTCATCTTTTGATACATTAAGGTATAACAATCTCACTGTGTGAATGTTTTTTATTAACTCTAAAGTACTAAATTTATCCATGGCAGTGTGGGTAAACCACAAGTTTTATCTTTTGATACAACATACTGTTACGTCTTCGTTTGTTAATTGATTTTCCGTAAATTCGTTCCGACGAAACTTTAGCGACACAAGCCCTTTCTTAAATAAAACTGTTTTATTCTTTCCAAATACAACTTTACGATACACTCAACTCAACGGTCGCGCGATAACAAACTATAATTCACGTCTCACAAGCTCGACTTCAACAATACATCTCTCTCTGACTGCAGTTCAATTACTCATTACCTACACACATTGTCACATCATGCCGTGACCATCTTATATATACCAGACCACCCCCAATCTAGCAAATGCTAGAGCACTCATGAAGGAACAATATAGTTCTAGAAAACGGGTGGTGTGATACTAGTCACGCAACA
>NW_013678621.1:4049-9767 GCF_000517525.1 Limulus polyphemus | reverse complement strand
AGAGTTTGTAGTGCATATTCCGGAAAGTCTGTGGCATATATACTGGAGAGTTTGTAGTGCATATTCCGGACAGTCTGTGGCATATATACTGGAGAGTTTGTAGTACATATTCCGGACAGTCTGTGGCATGTATACTGGAGAGTCTGTAGTACATATTCCGGACAGTCTGTGGGACACACATATACTTGAGTGTTTGTAGCACATATTCCGGACAGTCTGTGACACATATACTGGAGAGTCTGTGGCACATATTCCGGACAGTTTGTGGCATATATACTAGAGAGTCTGTGGCACATATTCCGGACAGTCTGTGGCATATATTCCGGACAGTCTGTGGCAAATATTCCGGACAGTCTGTGGCACATATACTGGAAAGTCTGTGACACATATTCCGGACAGTTTGTGGCACATATTTCGGAGAGTCTGTGGCACATATACTGGAGAGTCTGTGGCACATATACTGTAGAGTCTGTGACATATATTCCGGACAGTCTGTGGCACATATTCCGGACAGTCTGTGGCACATATTCCGGACAGTCTGTGGCACATATTCCGGACAGTCTGTAACACACATACAGAAGAATCTGTAGCAGGCCCTTCTCACACCTTGTTTACTAAACATATGACAGCCATAAGCTAGGATGGAGTGCCCCTCGGCAGGGGAAGACACCATTTTCAACACCGTTTCTTTGTAGGAGACGAACTGTGATCAGTGTTGTTTTATTTTGTTTTTGTATCAACTGCGGAGGATGAACTTACCTCCTAATATACAGGACAGTCTGTGGCACATGTACAGGGCAGTCTGTAGTACTATATTAAAGGCAATGAGGAGAGACGTACATAAATCACTTAAGCCATGTACATCTGTTTGATATTTTGATAATAGGAAGAAAAATACACACTTTTATTTTATGCTGGAACAAATGTTGTAAATATCCGGGTTGCCTTTTTTTTTGTAGCTATGCGGATCAACCGAACGTTAAAGGTGTTCAACACGAAATTTTGATATTGCTGTAATTCTTGTTTTTCTTCAGACTAGTGTTATTATTAAATTTGTTATATTTTTTAAAACTCGTATTTTTTATTCTGTATTTATATTTTCCGTTAATAGTAACCGTACTACTCACAAATCAAACTAACGGACAGTCTGTTTTTCATCAACATCAAGGCTTAATGATGTGGATAGGGAATAGTCTTATCGTATACGTCTACTAGGTGACAAACCATTTAATATTTGTATTAATAATGTAATTACACCATTTACATTACACCAAGCATTAGAAATGGATAATTTACTCTCTTAATTATTTTTCATGTTGACTACACAGAATATTACAATATATTAAAACTTAGCATACTTACATGTAGTTGTACTTATTAAAATCAACACAGCAACCAGAACAAAATAAAAAAAAGCTTACAGAAAGAATTGCTGGTTTATTAAAAAAAATTAATTTATATTTAATGTTCTAAAACGTTTGTTATAATATGTAGATAAGTGAGTTAGGAACATCAGTACAAATAATTTTCTTTAATCGTAAAAGTCGTCCAGATTTTCATCTCTACAGGTCATCAGAAGCTAGATATGAAGAGCTACCTAGTATAGTCGCTCTATCTCCGGTGTATATGCCGCTTTTCAGCTATCCAGAGCGTCCCAAGTCGAAAACTGGCGAATAGCCAAAACCGAGATTCCTTATTTTCTTTCACCACCAATCTTTCTTGAACAGGCCTAACACCTACCTAGTTCTAGCAGTGACTATAATTTTATCATTATTTGGTATAGTAAAACAGTCTTCACGATCTTTGACTACCTTTATAAAGACTTAAAATACACTCAGTAACCTAATAACTCACGTACGCCATGTTATAAAAAATAAACAAACAAGTATAAGGAAAAAGTTATTACTAAATAAAAAAAGCTATGTATGGCTGTCTACTGAACTTGAAAAAAAGGAACCAAACAAGGTAAGAATGGAAGTGGACATATCAGTTGATCAGCTAATGATCACATAGCAGACTAAGCTGTCTGGACTATACATGGAAAATAAAATCCCTGATATCTGATCATTAGCTGATCAACTGATATATCCACTTCCATCCCTATCTTATTTGGTTCCTGTATTTTTCAAGTTCAATAGCCAGCCCCACATAACTCTCTTATTTAGCTCAATAGCCAGCCCCACATAACTCTCTTATTTAGCTCAATAGCCAGCCCCACATAACTCTCTTATTTAGCTCAATAGCCAGCCCCACATAACTCTCTTATTTAGCTCAATAGCCAGCCCCACATAACTCTCTTATTTAGCGATAATTTCTTTTCTTTGATTATTAAAGATGGGATAGAATTTTCTTTAACTACAAAAGTACCGTAATCCTGTTCGTATGAAAAAGAAAATATTCAAAACAGAAGTGTGTAACAAGTATATACTACTGTAGGTGATAGTTGCTAGGTTTGTAATAAACTACTGTTACATTGGAATGGAGTTTCAAAATGACGGCCTACGCTAACAAACTACAAAGTGTGTACGTTCTACAGTGTTAATTCCATATTGAAAACAAAGTCTGAAGACCACATGATTACCAAGAATAAAGAAATTTTACTCATATTAAATGTGCTTTGAAATGTGATGTCATTGAAATAACAGGTGTCGAAAAGAAACCAAACCCCGCAGTTTGTTTGTTCCGACAGTTCCCAGATAATCAACTATAAGTCTTGTATGTTTGTTTCTTTTTTTTATCTTGACAGGTTATGGGCAAGTTTTTTTTTTTATATGCAAATTGTATTCTTTCTTATGCTAATTTATATTCGTTTCACGAGGCCTATCACAAGAACCAAAACCATCACGCTGTTTAACTTTAATGAGATACGTCACGAAGCGTGTAATTGGAGGAGATAGTACGAGACGTGTTGCCTTAAACAGGGCTTTACCGTTCATATGCGTGCTTGTTGCTGCTCATTAACACGTGAGCGGATGACCATTTTCGGAACTTAGTTGTATGAAATTCAGCACGTGATCAAAATGGTAACGATGCTTCCGTTTCTCCGCTGAGACTGACAGATTGTCCTATTATTGTGTTGCTTAATTCCGTAAATTATGCGACACACGTAAGGATGTAGCAATTTTTAAAGGAACAGTAAAATATGACCTTTTTTTTTTCTTAATCTGGTATATGTCCGCACCTCACAAAGAAAATCGTGAGGTTTTCAACTTCCGGTCCAGCTGATACTTAGGGATTAATAAGTCCACATTTTGTACAAAACGTTTAATTAAGTTGTCATACGTCATTCACCAAGAATAAGATTGATAAACATTGTTTTATTCCAGACGGTTGTTTCACGTGACGTAATGAAGGAAGTAAAGGCTGTTAAAGATTGTAGAAAACTTTGTTAAACCTAAAATAGTTGTTGTTTTTGTGTCCATCGTGTTTTCTACGTTAGCGACTTTGTGTTGTAGATAAGTAACACATCTCCATCGAGTCTAAAGTTCGTAAAATGGCTTAATTTCTTAAGACCTTCTCTCAACAAACAACACAAAATTTATTACAAAGAGCCCTAAACAACTCTAAATAAACAATACTTTGCTTCCAATTCTCGTGGGATATGAAGATCTGACCTGAGATAAATAGATGACACTTTTTTATGGAGCAGGGAAAAGATAGTTTCTTGTTTTTATATAATAAAATTTCTGAAAACCACCAGATGTGAGATTCAGACATTATCATTCTCAGCATCTGTTTCTCCATCCCCAGTGGATCAGCGGTAAGTTTCAGACTTTCAACACTAAAATTCGAGGCTCAGTTTCCGTGATGGACAGAGCGCAGATAACCTATCGTGTGGCTTTTTGCTAAATCAATCCAATAAATAAAAAGTCTATTTACGACAGATCGTGCTAATCTGGTTTTATCACGTGATGTAGTAAGTATATATTAACAATATATATTTATTTTAATTATCTGAGTGGCTCGCACGTTGTTGAATTGAACGTTTTGTTCTAATTTTTCTTAATATTTTTAAAAAACATCCATAAATTTTCACTCCCCCCCAAATTGATCCTTAATAAAAGTGTCGTTAATGTACATCTCTGTAGGGAAGATGTATGCAGTCTTAGGAAGAAGACATGGACGGGTATTGAGTGGTGATATCCAGGAGGGCTCACAGACTTTTGACGTCACAGCGGTGCTACCAGTTATAGAAAGTTTTGACTTTTGCAACGAAATTAGAAAACAGACAAGCGGATTGGCCATGCCACAGCTAGTATTCAGCCATTGGGAGGTAATAACAACACATTTAAAATATGATACAAATTCAGTGGTTATTAGTTTTATATAGCTGTAATTCGTCATTACTACTTATTTAAGCTATCACTAGGCCTTATACCACTTACGTTATTATTAGATAATTTCCACGAAGGGGGACCGAAGGCCGCATGGAGGGGGATCACCACTTCCACCACTATACAGTTAGTGTGTTGTCTATCATCAGTCAGCAAACACTAAAATGACGTCACATAAGGGACGCATAAATTTGCGATTTTTACTGTCGTGACGTCAGTGAAACGTGCGCATGCCATGAATCACGAGACAAATTATGCACTCTGTTCGTTGATAGCGTAGTCTTATCCACCTGTGCTTAGACGTTATTGAGTAATGAACATAGTTTTATCTACCTGTGTTTACTCATCACTAGCTATAAAAGGCTCATTCTCTTTGTTACTTAGTCGAGAATGCTTTTACACACCTTTTTGGTAATGCTCAACAATATACATTGTCGTTTGGCAACAAAACTGTCATCTAGTTGTTCTTAGGTCAACTATGGTGTTTATGTTGAATGCTTAATATTCATGTTGATTTGTTATAAAAGTCTCTTTTTATTCTTTTTTTAAACTTTGGTGATATAACAGGAAAATATTTTAATTCAGAAGTTTTATGACATTGAGTTTTAGCCAAAAGCAAAATATAATTTACCAAGTTGTGTTTCAGCCAAGCCTTACGTTACGCTTGTATATTAGGCCCAATGCTTAAATCAGACTACATATAGGCTTACTATTACTAACGTTATAAAGTCAGTGTTTAAAAAGGTTTAATAAATAATAATATTCTTTCGGTATTTTAACACATATATTACCTGGTTGGCCTTAAAACATAAAGAAAAATAAATGTTTATTACTACGAAATACATTTTAACTTTTGCACATTCGAAAGACTTGAAAAATTGTGTCGAAATGTCCGCACCATGTTTTCTACTTTCTGACCTAGAATACAGTGAAAAGGCTCAATAGTGCTATTTAATTATCTTTCAGTGTGTACACGTACTTTTGTTCATGATAACATTTCATTTTTCTGCGTAGTTTTAACTAAAAATGTGGTGATTAAAGAATTACTTCAAGACTAATTAAATGTGTGACGAGATTAATTCGTTTAGTTAAATTCTATAATTTTTGTTAATCATTCAACAATTGTTTTCCGACATTTTTGACGAGCTTTTATACTAGTATAAAGTATGTTACCCGACATAGTTGTTGTGTGTTCTTACTAGTAGCCAGATATAAAGTATATCACCCGACATATTTGTTGTGTGTTCTTACTAGTAGACAGATATAAAGTATATTACCCGACATAGTTGTTGTGTGTTCTTACTAGTAGCCAGATATAAAGTATATCACCCGACATAGTTGTTGTGTGTTCTTACTAGTAGCCAGATATAAAGTATATTATTGG
>NW_013678621.1:0-3236 GCF_000517525.1 Limulus polyphemus | reverse complement strand
AAAGTGTATTATTGGGTGTAAGTTGGTGTATATGGTTATTAGTAGACAGATATAAAGTGTATTATTGGGTGTAAGTTGGTGTATATGGTTATTAGTAGACAGATATAAAGTGTATTACAGGATGTAAGTTGGTGTACATGGTTATTAGTACACAGATATAAAGTGTATTATTGGATGTAAGTTGGTGTATATGGTTATTAGTACACTGATATAAAGTATATTATTGGGTGTAAGTTGATGTATATGGTTATCGTTGTCTTCTTGTTGAAATTGATTATTTCAGTATCATTGGACTGGGTGTGGTCTGATGATTAGCGTACTAGACTGCGGACTGGTAAACCCAAGGTTAAAGCCTCAGAACATGCTTCGAGTGTGATAAAAGTGACAGTCAATCCTGTTATTAGATTCAAAGAGCCGGACTAAGTCCGTGTGTTGGCGGATGCTGCTGAATGGCTGTCCTCCTCATGATTAGTTGTTCAAAATCAGGGCTGATTACATCCTAATCCTAGGGGGGTCGCTGACGTGGCGTGTAGCCCATGTAGGGTTACTATTTTGTAGAGTATCGTTAGAGTGCACCATGGGACATTGCAAATGTAAGCCACTTTGTTGGACATAATTAGTGGAGGCTGTGTATCGGTGGATTTCTGGCAAAGCTATTATAGGGCTATCTGTGCTACTCGTACCTAAATTAAGAGGAAGACAGCTAGTCAACACACCCACCGCCAACTTTAGTAGAATAGTGAGTTTGACTGTCGAGTTATAATGTCATTACGGTTGCAAGGGCGAGCATGTTCGGTGACGAGTCGAGCGCCATAATTACTGATCATGCTACGTCTAGCTGAGTCTAATTAAGTTGAAGTTTTTGAAGTTCGTATTATTGTATTTGTAGGACATCTTAAGGTTTTCCTTTCTCTACAGTAGAATTTAGAAGGCATCTATAAACGAACTATACGATAAAAAAGTTTGATCCTGACTCGGGCCGGTTGTCTGTTGCTACTGGGATCGTAAGGAAATTGGGTTTATTGCCAAATTCGTGACTTTAAGATAAAAGTACTTCAAGTGGTTTTCTCACGTTGAAACGCGCGTAGAAAAATGTATATATTTCAATATATAGTGAGGGGGGGTCTCTATTTCCTGGAGGACTGAAATGTATGTTTTCACCGATGTTAGGTTTATTATGATCATGACAAGCTAATCTTGTTTGGTCGTCATACAAGTTTCTGCTCGTGTTTAATATAAATACTCATCCTTTCACCCATGGGGGCGTTATAATGTGACGGTCAATTCGTTGGTAAAAGAGTAGCCCAAGAATTGGCGGTGAGTCTTTCACTACTACATCAGGGACGGATAGCGTAGATAACCCTCGCGAAATTCAAACCCAACCAATCGTATTTTCATGTACTAAATACCCCAAGCATGTCAGTGTTAAGTAATTTTGGGAACGTCAGTAACTTATATCCTTTCTAAAAGTCTCCGCAGGTGCGAAACTTCCGTATGTTTACTAGTAAGCTTTACCAGGTACGTTTTTTACAGTAACCCGCTCCTTTGAACTCTCCCATTAGCTCGTGTTGACATCGTCTCGCCTTCTCTTGTGTGCGAGTGCTATTGGTAGGACACTCCCTCACAGAACCAGCCTAGACTTTTATGACAGGGAGTGACTCCACAAACATCTTCCTAAAGCATTAAGTGTTTAAAAAGTTCGGATTTCAACAACCTTTAGAAATTTCAGGTTTTCGCGTTTTCCATATTTTTGTTGTAGTTTCTCTACAACGCCCACCAGGGTGCTTAAGTTTTACTTGAATCGTAATGATTTAATTTTTCCAATTCTCAGTAATTGCTCTGGACAGACAAACAATAGAGATAGATCGATATTTCTACATTCTTTAAATGTGGCAGGTCTCCGGTGTTGTTTCTTAAATTTCCTATGTAAAACATATGCATTCATAGAAGATTGAACTTTGGCTAAAGTTGGATTAATTTCATAGTTGCAAACATTTTTGGTGTAAAAACTTATTGAAAACTGGAAAAACAAGGAAAGTATCTTATATACTGGCACATTAACTTGAAAATATATTAACCTCAAAATGTAATTGGCACATACTTCTCTGAAATCAAATCTAACGTACATACTTAAAAATATTATCTGATAACTCGGATAAACGCAGTTTAATTAATAATCACTAGAGGTTATAACAAGTTACTCAAGAGTTGATCAACTATTGCTTATCTATTTTTTTATATTATAAAACGATAATATCCTCGTTATTGTAGGCGTGTGTATCTGTTGTTTTTTGTTTTTTAAGGACACATTTACAAAAAAAAAAATAAACAGAAGAGGGCAGGGGCGGCGCCAGTCTCTTCTCAGTGAGGAGGCTGAGGTGGGCCGTACCTCACATCTTGTGAGCACACGTACTATAGTGTTTAGGAAGTGAACCTACTTTAACAGTGATCAATGTTTTGTTGGAAAGGTAAGGTAAAATTTTGGGTAACACTTCCCTAGGATATGAACCAATGTTTAAATAGCTATCTACCGGGTGTAACTTCTAACACCTACATTGTATTTAAAGTGAAGGCAACAGTTTAATCTGTGTAAACGAAGGATTAGGCAACAGTTTAATCTATGTAAACGACGTATAAGGCAACAGTTTACTCTATGTAAACCAAAGATTAGGCAGCAGTTTAATCTGTGTAAACGAAGGATTAGGCAGCAGTTTAATCTATGTAAACGAAGTATTAAGCAACAGTTTAATCCGTGTAAACGAAGGATTAGGCAGCAGTTTAATATATGTAAACGACGTATTAGGCAACAGTTTAATCCGTGTAAACGACGTATTAGGCAACAGTTTACTCTATGTAAACCAAAGATTAGGCAGCAGTTTAATATATGTAAACGACGTATTAGGCAACAGTTTAATCCGTGTAAACGAAGGATTAGGCAGCAGTTTAATATATGTAAACGACGTATTAGGCAACAGTTTAATCTATGTAAACGAAGGATTAGGCAGCAGTTTAATCTATGTAAACGAAGGATTGGGCAGCAGTTTAATCTATGTAAACGAAGGATTAGGCAACAGTTTAATCTATGTAAACGAAGTATTAGGCAACAGTTTAATCTATGTAAAAGAAGGATTAAGCAATAGTTTAATCTGTGTAAACGAAGGATTAGGCAACAGTTTAATCTATGTAAACGAAGGATTAGGCAGCAGTTTAATCTATGTAAACGAAGGATTAGGCAG
>NW_013678620.1:6418-9955 GCF_000517525.1 Limulus polyphemus | reverse complement strand
AAAGTCTTGGATTTAGAAGAAGCTGGTATTTTGAGGAACAAATGGCTGACAAATAAAGTCTTGGATTTAGAAGAAGCTGGTATTTTGAGGAACAAATGGCTGACAAATAAAGTCTTGGATTTAGAAGAAGCTGGTATTTTGAGGAACAAATGGGTGACAAATAAAGTCTTGGATTTAGAAGAAGCTGGTATTTTGAGGAACAAATGGGTGATAAATAAAGTCTTGGATTTAGAAGAAGCTGGTATATTGAAGAACAAATGGGTGATAAATAAAGTCTTGGATTTAGAAGAAGCTGGTATATTGAAGAACAAATGGGTGATAAATAAAACCTTGGATTTAGAAGAAGCTGATATTTTGAAAAGTAAATGGGTGATGAATAAATTTTAGCTTAGAATTTTTTCCAGGGTGATTTTAAGCTCATTTTTCCAGTGTTACTCGATAAGTGAGGTATTCCAGGTACCTTTAATAGGATATAAAAACCTTTAGAACATTAATAGATTCATGTATTCAGACCAGTTATTTTAAATTCTTCAACACCTATCCCATGGCACAAACCCTATGGTTTAACTTTATAGTTACAAAGTTGATAAGATTTGAGGTAAAATGTGAAGAATCGTTGATATACTTTATACGTTCTATCCAATCACGATACTAACGTTCCAACTGCTATCCAATCACGATATTAACGTTCCAACTGCTATCCAATCACGATATTAACGTTCCAACTGCTATCCAATCACGATATTAACGTTCCAACTGCTATCCAATCACGATATTAACGTTCCAACTGCTATCCAATATTGTTATATTTGACATTACTGAACAATAGGTCTACATTATAATATTGTTATATTTGACATTACTGAACAACAGGTCTAGATTATTATATTGTTATATTTTACATTACTGAACAATAGGTCTAGATTATAATATTGTTATATTTGACATTACTGAACAACAGGTCTAGATTATAACATTGTTATATTTGACATTACTGAACAATAGGTCTGGATTATAATATTGTTATATTTGACATTACTGAACAACAGGTCTAGATTATAACATTGTTATATTTGACATTACTGAACAATAGGTCTAGATTATAACATTGTTATATTTGACACAAGTATTTTAAGTTATTTGTCACTTATATTTTTTCTGTTTGTTAATTAATTTATCGGTAGTGAATTTTGTTTGATAGACATATATCATGGCTGGATAATAGTTGAACCGTTAATACCCGGCAAATAAACAAACAAATGTCATAATTGGATAGCAGTTTGAATGTTAATACCAAACCAAAAAAATAAAAAACAAATGTCATGATTGGATAGCAGTTGGAATGTTAATACTCAGCAAGCAAGAAAGAAATAGCGTGATTGGATAGCAGTTGGAACGTTAATACTCAGCAAGCAAGAAAGAAATATCGTAATTGTAATCTAGACCTATTGTTCAGTAATGTAAAATATAACAATATTATAATCTAGACCTATTGTTCAGTAATGTCAAATATAACAATATTATAATCTAGACCTGTTGTTCAGGAATGTCAAATATAACAATGGTATAATCTAGACCTATTGTTCAGTAATGTAAAATATAACAATATTATAATGTAGACCTATTGTTCAGTAATGTAAAATATAACAATATTATAATGTAGACCTATTGTTCAGTAATGTAAAATATAACAATATTGTAATCTAGACCTCTTGTTCACTAATGTCAAATATAACAATATTGTAGTTTAGACCTGTTGTTCAGTGATGTCAAATATAACAATGTGTAAGTATTAGAAACACAAATCTCTGACTCCTGTCTACGGAAAACTGACGTCTGTGTTTTTAATTACTTCGATCTTATTTTTACACTTTATCGTATATTCGAGAACCTAATATCGAACTTCGAAAGCGAGAGTGAGTTTTAAAATATGCTGTCTTTGTAAAATTAATATAAAAACCTTTTTCTTTCCTTCTGAAACCGTTGAAATAGATTCGGGCATTCTGAGATACGCAATATAGGTTGAGCAGCAGCGGCTTATTTATTTCACCGGAGTAACATCGCGCTTTTAGCTTTTAGCCTTCGCCACTAGGAGACGTCAAAATGGTGTGATTACAATAGCAAGTTGCTTTTAAGCGTCACTCGTAATTGCCTGGATACCGGAAAGAAATTCAATTTTCAGTGGCACGGGAAAGTTAGACACTTCTATAGTGATGTTATTACGCGATTGCAATTCTGAAAAAGCTTGCTGCTGTTTTTCCTGCACGTGAAGAGCTTCTAGCAGAACGTGACGCTACCTCATTTAATATATAAACATATATATATCCAGAGATGGCGGGAAAGTCATTTCCCTGCAGTGTCACTAAGCAGGAACGATGCGTTTAATAGGTACGGTGACTATTATAAGCGTGTTTATCATTGAAAAATGCATAGTTTTAATGGGCTCACGAACCTTTCCTAAGTTGCCAAGCGATATTTGTCTCTGTTTTTGATTGCAAGCCGTACAGTGTATAATTAATTTCGAGAGAGAGGAGAACACGTAATTTCGTTGTATATTTACTAATCAAGGCAAGCTACTTAAAGGTAATAACCTGAAGAAGTAACACCAGGTGCCTCCCCAAGCCTTAGTAACTCACGAGGCTTCGCTGTTTCATGTCGAAAACATATCATAACTTAATTGTTTTAGCACACAAATTTCATGACGAAAAACGATTTAGTAAATTCTAGCACAAAATTTCATAACAAAAAAGTTTGACTGAGTTTTATCAAATTTCATCCCGAAAGAGATATAGCACACAAATGTACAGTTTGTAAAAACTTCCCGCAAATGACTTAGATTTAGCGTAGCTAGAACATGACCTTAAGAAAGTAATGACTTAGAATTAGCGCAGCTAGAACATGACCTTAAGAAAGGAATGTCTTAGAATTATCTTATGGAATTATTTTTTCTCGATCCCAGTTGTTATTTTACTTGAAAATGCGGGAAGTTTTTACAAACTGTACATTCCTTTCTTAAGGTCATGTTCTAGCTACGCTAATTCTAAGTCATTCTTTTCTTAAGATCATGTTCTAGCTACGCTAACTCTAAGTCATTCTTTTCTTAAGGTCATGTTCTAGCTACGCTAATTCTAAGTCATTCTTTTCTTAAGGTCGTGTTCTAGCTACGCTAACTCTAAGTCATTCTTTTCTTAAGGTCATGTTCTAGCTACGCTAATTCTAAGTCATTACTTTCTTAAGATCATGTTCTAGCTACGCTAATTCTAAGTCATTCTTTCTTAAGATCATGTTCTAGCTACGCTAATTCTAAGTCATTCTTTTCTTAAGATCATGTTCTAGCTACGCTAATTCTAAGTCATTCTTTTCTTAAGATCATGTTCTAGCTACGCTAACTCTAAGTCATTCTTTTCTTAAGGTCATGTCCTAGCTATGCTAATTCTAAGTCATTATTTTCTTAAGGTCATGTCCTAGCTATGATAATATTAAATCGTTCTTTTCTTTGGGTCATGTCCTAGCTATGATAATTCTAAATCATTTTTT
>NW_013678620.1:0-5418 GCF_000517525.1 Limulus polyphemus | reverse complement strand
AAGTCATTCTTTCTTAAGATCATGTTCTAGCTACGCTAATTCTAAGTCATTCTTTTCTTAAGATCATGTTCTAGCTACGCTAATTCTAAGTCATTCTTATCTTAAGATCATGTTCTAGCTACGCTAATTCTAAGTCATTCTTATCTTAAGATCATGTTCTAGCTACGCTAATTCTAAGTCATTCTTTCTTAAGATCATGTTCTAGCTACGCTAATTCTAAGTCATTCTTTTCTTAAGGTCATGTTCTAGCTACGCTAATTCTAAGACATTCTTTTCTTAATATCATGTTCTAGCTACGCTAAATCTCAGTCATTACTTTCTTAAGGTCGTGTTCTAGCTACGCTAATTCTAAGTCATTCTTTTCTTAAGGTCGTGTTCTAGCTACACTAAATCTAAGTCATTCTTTTCTTAAGATCATGTTCTAGTTACGCTAATTCTAAGTCATTTTTTCTTAAGGTTGTGTTCTAGCTACACTAATTCTAAGTCATTATTTTCTTAAGGTCGTGTTCTAGCTACACTAAATCTAAGTCATTCTTTTCTTAAGATCATGTTCTAGTTACGCTAATTCTAAGTCATTCTTTTCTTAAGGTTGTGTTCTAGCTACACTAATTGTAAGTCATTCTTTTCTTAAGGTCGTGTTCTAGCTACGCTAATTCTAAGTCATTATTTTCTTAGGTCATGTTTTAGCTATGCTAATTCTAAGTCATTATTTTCTTAGGTCATGTCCTATCTATGCTAATTCTAAGTCATTATTTTCTTAAGGTCATGTCCTAGCTATGCTAATTCTAAGTCATTATTTTCTTAAGGTCATGTCCTAGCTATGATAATATTAAATCGTTCTTTTCTTTGGGTCATGTCCTAGCTATGATAATTCTAAATCATTTTTTTTCTACCAGATTTCCAAAACGTTTAACATACAGAGATTACACAGATTTTATGTAAATTCAGAATCGGGATCGTTACCCTGAGAATCTTGTCTGTCCCGAGCACCATGATGCTTTAGATAACGACTTGAGATAACTGAAATCAGTAGATTAGTTTTATAACTTGGAAAAAATTCTTATGTTTCAAGGAAACGCACCTTCGATTAGTTCTCAGGATTAACGTTGAGTCTTAATCATCCTTTTCATAAAAACTGGGATGGTTTGGGTAAAAGGAAACCAACTACAACAAACTGGGATGGTTTGGGTAAAAGGAAACCAACTACAACACCAAATATCTCAGATATTGAATCCTGTAGAAAAATACGACCATAACCAATATCGTGAGACCCATAGAACAATAAAACCCATCCCATCCCAGAGAATAATACTATCCGTCCCAGATCATGAGCCCCATAACACAACAACATTCAAACTAAATCTTGAACCCAAGAGAAGATGCACCGTTCACCCCAGATATTGGTTGTTTTCTAGAACTGAATATCTGGGAATGATTGGTGTTGTTTTCTAGAACTGAATATCTGGGAATGATTGGTGTTGTTTTCTAGAACTGAATATCTGGGAATGATTGGTGTTGTTTTCTAGAACTACCAATCATTGCCAGATATTCAGTTCTAGAAAACAACACCAATCATTCCCAGATATTCAGTTCTAGAAAACAACACCAATTATTCCCAGATATTGAGTTCCACAGAACATCAGTCGTTCAGTTGGATAGCAATAACCTTTGACATCAGTCAAAAGGCTAATGTAAGCACGTGCTGGAGAAGAAAATTTAACATCAGTTAATAAAGATCCTCTCTTTCTCCACTTTTCTTCAAGTTCATCTTTGGCTTCAGCCGTTGAATGCTAATCTAATATATAATTATTATCGTACATACCAATTAACTTATGTTAGATGGTTCTAAAAAGGTTTACTAAAACATTCAGACAATCTCCGTTCTTAAGACTTGTTAGTTGGTTAAAGGTCCTGTACAGATTAGTATTCCTAATCTATATAACACTAATACTTCCTCACAGCTACATTCGCTACCCAATTCAGCATGTCTCCATTTATTGGATAAGATCCTCAGAATTCAGTATATTTCAAGAGAGAGAATGATATTCAATGTAGAGTAGGGTGCATACACTAAAACATATATATATTAACACAGTACCAACTTGAGACCTCGTCGTGAGTAAGATGAATTGGAGTATATGTGAATTTGTAATCCATATAACAGACTTATTAAAACTTGATTTATTAAAAACTTTACAACAAGATACGGTATTTACCATTGTTTGAATCAAAATAATGACAACCTCTTTGATACGGTATTTACCATTGTTTGAATCAAAATAACGACAACCTCTTTGATACGGTATTTACCATTGTTTTGAATCACAATAACGACAACCTCTTTGATGCAGTATTTACCATTGCTTGAATCATAATAATAACAACCTGTTGTTACGTTTACATATACAAACAGTGTCTCTAGGGTCACTGTTCCACATTAAATACATTTTGTGTTTGTTTTTCTTTACCTTTGACCCCTGTAAAAACATAAGAAAGGCATAAATCTCACACTCGTCTGCTTTTATTTTTGAGGATTATTGTAGGTTATGTTGAAAGTAGGTTGTAGGTTATATTGTAGGTTATGTAGGAGTGGTTGAAATATAAAGAAACAGCTGATCCAAACCATGAGTTTTCTAATAATTTTAAATTTTATCCCTGTACAATCAAAATATAGGATAAATTCAAAAATCTGTCTGTTTTAGTCTGTGAGATTGTCTTTCTACCAGGTGTTTGAAATAAAGAGGTTGTGTGTGTGTGTGTGTGTGTCAATTTGAAACGATTTACGGGCATTACCACGTCATTACAGTCTATTTAGCCATGACGATCGTGCATATTGGCAATAGCCCTATGGAGTAGTTAACTTTGTGAAAGACTCTGTCGTAATGCTGACATGTTTAACTCACACTTGTCCTCCCTGCAACCTTCCATAAGTCATCTAGTGTACGAGAATGACGGCTTTCCAGTGTCCGTTTCATCAGTCCGATCACAATTTGACTAGTATGTCTTTATATGAAATAGCAAGAATATTCGTTTTATTCTCCAACTTCTTGAGGTATGTAACAGTGGAATGGATATATCGTGGAAACAACTTGTGTAATTTATTCCAGATTCTTCTTGATTATGTTTAATATTACTGCCTGGATCAAGTGTACAGTTGCTGCCACTAACCTTTGTATTCAACGATTCTCACTTGTTACAATATGTGAACTCTACTTACCATAGTTTGAGTACGACTTGTTTCAGGTCCCGTCTTTGATGGTCTTGGTGACCCAAACTGATCTTTGTTAGTTTGTTTTATAATACCATTAAGTACAAGGGATATCACAGTCATGGAAATTCTAAATCCTCGATCTGAACACATATTTACAATCTGAGATTATGAATACTTTGTGTCGGAGAGGCATGTTACATAGTAATCCCAAAACCTATTTATTTTCTGTGAAATCGTACAACCAACGTAACGTCAAACAATTCAATTCTGAAATAACCCATTCCACCACAACTTTATATCAGCTCTAATTTTTACGTGTCTTGCTGATTTGCATATTCGTTTTAATATAACGTACTCAACACCTCATGTAAGAGAACCACAGACCAAAATATGTTTATCTGGTCTTTGACTTTGGACCCAGAAATAAAGGATCAGCGTACAGCTGTAACTCTTGTCAATATGAAACATAGGAAACAAATATATTTATCACTCACTATGGAGAGTATGCTATAAGGTGCTCTTTCTAGAACAGTATATCTTTAAATTGCGTGTGGAGATGGCTTAATTACTCCTGGCATTCTGTCCTATGTTTTGTAACCTAATATCGTTTTCCTTCCTAGCAATGAAGAGATCCTCAGGAAATGGCTGATTCCCGCCGTCATGCTGTCGCCCTTAATTACATGGACCTTAAGTCCATGAAACCCAGGAAACTTTTGAACTGTCAAGTATAGATTATTAAAAAATCGAGTATACACCCTGCTACCCAGCTGTGAAACTGGAACCCCCCCCTTTATGTTTTTGTATACTTGTATTAATAATATTCAGAAAACACCTCAAGCCCCTCACCATTAGCGCTACTTGAAGAAAGGTTGTGAAACTACTCGGGTTATCTGGTAATGTTAAGTCAAATACGAATTATAAACACAAGCGTAGAACTAGGGATACGCTGTTCGTACAAGTTTTGTTTGTTTGTTTGAAATTAAGCACAAAGCTACATAATGGGCTATCTGTGCTCTGCCCATAACGGGTATCGAAACCCGGTTGCTAGCGTTGTAAGTCCGCAGACATATCGCTGTGCTACTGGGGGGCTCGTCAAAGTGACAAGAAATTTATAGACAAACAGATAGTTAACATGTTCTTTCCAACACAAAGAAAACCGACAAATACTGTATTGCCGATAAACTGAGGTGTTGAATGTTCCGTTTAACACGGGATAAAACCTGTTCTTTTCAAAATCTGAAATATTCGGAGTGCTGAAAGAGGAAACTCTCAATCATACCAAACTCTTTAAAATTGTAGATAATTAAAACTTAAAATAATTATTGAAAACATTAAATAATTACATTTTATAATCACTATTGAAAACTGTAAACAGTCCAACTTGAAAACTATAAGATACCTCACGTTAAAAGAATTCATGAAAACTATAAATTATCTCACCCTACAAGAATTCATGAAAATTATAAATTATATCACGTTAAAAGAATTCATGAAAACTATAAATTATCTCACCCTACAAGAATTCATGAAAATTATAAATTATCTCATGTTAAAAGAATTATTGAAAACTATAGATTATCTCACCTTACAAGAATTAATGAAAACTATAACTTATCTCATGTTAAAAGAATTCTTGAAAACTATAAATTATCTCACCCTACAAGAATTCATAAAACTATAAATTATCTCACCCTACAAGAATTCTTGAAAACTATAAATTATCTCACCCTACAAGAATTCATGAAAACTATAACTTATCTCACGTTAAAAAAATTCATGAAAACTATAGATTATCTCACCCTACAAGAATTCGTGAAAATTATAAATTATATCACGTTAAAAAAATTCTTGAAAACTATAGATTATCTCACGTTAAAAAAATTCTTGAAACTATAAGATACCTCACGTTAAAAGAATTCTTCAAATCTATAAATTATCTCACCCTAAAAGAATTCATGAAAACTATAAATTATCTCACGTTAAAAGAATTCATGAAAACTATAGATTATCTCACCCTACAAGAATTCATGAAAATTATAAATTATATCACGTTAAAAGAATTCTTGAAAACTATAGATTATCTCACGTTAAAAAAATTCATGAAAACTATAACTTATCTCATGTTAAAATAATTCTTGAAAACTATAAATTATCTCACCCTACAAGAATTCATAAAACTATAGATTATCTCACCCTACAAGAATTCA
>NW_013678619.1:9041-10830 GCF_000517525.1 Limulus polyphemus | reverse complement strand
AGCGTATGGCATCATTACGTTGTCCTGTCTCCCCAGGAACAGCGTATGGCATCATTACGTTGTCCTGTCTCCCCAGGAACAGCGTATGGCATCATTACGTTGTCCTGTCTCCCCAGGAACAGCGTGTGGCATCATTACGTTGTCCTGTCTCCCAGGAACAGCGTGTGGCATCATTACGTTGTCCTGTATCCCCAGGAACAGCGTGTGGCATCATTACGTTGTCCTGTCTCCCCAGGAACAGCGTGTGGCATCATTACGTTGTCCTGTCTCCCCAGGAACAGCGTATTTTATTGTTGAGTTAATATGGGTCTGGTCGTCCGGTATCTGTGTTCGTATTTCTGACTATGATTTTGTCGTTCTTATTCTGTAGCAAGTGTGTTTTTAACCTTGGTGTCAACGTTGTATTTGAAACACACTTCCTTGATGGCACCTTTCTACAAAAACGTCCACCAATGAGGAAACTGGATCATCTCATAAGTCAACCAATGAGGGTCCAGTACCACCAACCAATCACAACCTACGCCGTACCTCACCACCAAACGTTTTTGATACAAAGTACAACTAGTTATTATAGCGCACCCATGGCCTTAAAATGCGGATCGAACTTTTGAGATAACGGGACAGGAACCCAGAATCCTTAGATTGAAAGACTGGGGACGCTAACCAGTAGGCTACGCTCAACCCCCAACTAACACTCATTAAAAAGTATTTTTTCTTTCAGTATGGTTTTTATATACAAAGACCACAAGCAGCCGACTAAATATGTTAACATAATTAATAAAAAATAATCAAGTTCATGGCATAACAACTTGAAAATTAAATTTTTGTGAAGGGTTTGGAGTTACAGACTCTCTACAGACTACACCATCAAGTCAATTAGCACACAGTAGACAGAAAAGCTTATTTCCAGACGATGCGCCCTCTTTGATCTTAATGACAAAGGAAATTAGCGAAATTTCTAATGAAAATAAAATGTATAAGCGAATAATAAACATCGTTATTTATAAATCTAAATAGTATTTAAAGTTACAGGGTTGTGTTTGATTTTTTTGAACAACAAACATTTAAGGGTTTAGTTAATACTTTAACTGAAATTAGTCCTCCGGTGGGTTAACGGTCAATCTGTCGCTAGTAGGGTCAGGGTCCGCTTGAGTTTAAGGAGTTAAAACACAAGTTAAGTGTTTAGGTTTAAATAATGTAAAACTCGGGTCTGCCACGTGAAGATTTCATCCCTTTCCTCAATCTGGTTCAATTAAGACATCAGCCTCTTCTTCTGTCTTTCAATGAATACCCTTTCTTCAGTTGTTCACGCGAGGACTACAAACACTTCATCAATCTGTTAAATGAAGACTTTAACCCTTTAACAAGAGGACTGACTCCTACTTCACGGTGCTACATCAAGATTAACCCTGTTTTTACTATTCACTACAGAAGGACCTAACTTTGTGTTCCTCCAGTTGGCTAAATTAGGACTTTGCATAAGGTGACATATGAATTTTATTTCACTCTGTCTAATGTCTACTACTGTACACTTCAATGACTGTATGGATACGAAGTTCACTTCCTTAAAAACATTTATTGAATACTGCAGTAACTCAAACGTAACTACGAGGTTCAACTCTTTAAAACCTGGCTAATCTGTAGAAGTTTCTGTTACTCACTGCAGTAACTCAAACGTAACTACGAGGTTCAACTCTTTAAAACCTGGCTAATCTGTAGAAGTTTCTGTTGCTCACTGCAGTAACTCAAACGTAACTACGAGGTTCAACTCTTTAAAACCTGGCTAATC
>NW_013678619.1:5309-8041 GCF_000517525.1 Limulus polyphemus | reverse complement strand
TCAACCCATTAAAACCTGGCTGATCTGTAGAAGTTTCTGTTGCTCACTGCAGTAACTACGAAACTCAACCCTTTAAAACCTGGCTGATCTGTAGAAGTTTCTGTTGCTCACTGCAGTAACTACGAAACTCAACCCTTTAAAACCTGGCTAATCTGTAGAAGTTTCTGTTGTTCACTGCAGTAACTACGAAACTCAACTCTTTAAAACCTGGCTGATCTGTAGAAGTTTCTGTTGTTCACTGCAGTAACTAGATTCAAAACATCCTTTGATAAACAAGCAACTAGTTCTGAGGTTTAGCTTTTAGCGAAGTCCCATTAAGCCATTACAAGTGGTTGACAAAGTGCATTAAATCAAGCCAAAGCGCGTACTCCCTACACGATCTATTTCAGAGGTATTTCAGAGTGCACATCTACACATGTATACACTTCCTGTTATTACCGGAATGGTGATGCTCTTGTTCTTTCTATTTTCATCATCAGAAATACAAGTTTTCAAAGGTTTGTGTAAAGATAAAATCCCAATTAGTACTTTAATCAAACTGATTCAATCTGTATTTCTATCCAAATCTTAGACTGTATTTTATAACTTACCGTTGTGTATATTGATGTAACTTACTCTTACAATTAGTACTTTAATCAAACTGATTCAATCTGTATTTCTATCCAAATCTTAGACTGTATTTTATAACTTACCGTTGTGTATATTGATGTAACTTACTCTTAAAACACACTAAGTAATACAGGCTAATATAGAAATTATTCTTCTTGGGGGGGGGGGTCGAAGTTGTGTACTGTTTGTGTTTCACAATAGCAATGACGATAACGTTAAGTAACCTAGATTCTGTAAAATATTCGTCTTGAACAACCGAGGCTTGGTACTGTTTTTCTGTATTATAGTAATGATAATAATATTAATTGACATAAACGTCGACTCTGTAAAATTATCGTCTTAAATTACCAAATTTTTACATTGTTTTTGTACTGCACGTATGCCTCCTGAACCAGATTTTCTCAAAATAAAGACAGATCTGATTTTCCATCGACAAGTTCCCATCGCTGTTGGACTTTCTTCGTGCTCTCTTTCTACATCTTCTTGCGTTCTTGGTGAATTTGGACTCATTCCAGAAGATCAGGCAACACAACGTATGAAGTGGGCCCACGTCATACAGTTTTTAGTATACAAATCTATAAGTATACTAGTATACTTATAGATTTGTATACTAAAAACTGTATGAAGTGGGAGTATACTTATAGATTTGTATACTGAAAACTGTATGACGTGGGAGTATACTTATAGATTTGTATACTATAAACTATATAAAGTGGGAGTATACTTGTAGATTTGTATACTGAAAACTGTGTGACGTGGGAGTATACTTATAGATTTGTATACTGAAAACTGTATGACGTGGGAGTATACTTATAGATTTGTATACTGAAAACTGTATAAAGTGTGAGTATACTTATAGATTTGTATACTGAAAACTGTATAAAGTGTGAGTATACTTATAGATTTGTATACTGAAAACTGTATAAAGTGGGAGTATACTTATAGAGAATTAGAGCTTTACATTTAGTTTTAAAGTAAATTAAATGTTTCGTTGTTTTCTATCATCACCAGAATTATTGATAAATCGCCGTTTGTTTCCGCAGGAAAATCGTCTTGAAAGGTCTTAAAAAAATAGAATTAAAACACTATTTTCTCTCGATGCACCACGTAGCAGATTACTTAACAAACTCAAATGATTCAAAAGTAAATAAAAATAGTTACAAAAAAAGTGACTCAAACGCTTCGTAATTAATCAACTTCATTTTTTATACAATATATATATATGTTCTCAATGACTTGTCTTCATCTAATTTACAGTGCTCGTTATGTTTGTTTGTTTGTTTGAAGTTAAGCACAAAGCTACAGAATGGGCTATCTGCCCACCACGAGTATCGAAACCCGGTTTCTAGCGTTGTGAGTCCGCAGATATACCGCTGTGCCACTGGGGGGGGGGCGCTTGTTATGTCCTAGAAGTCATGTTTTTTAAATAAATAGGCCTAGGTATGTAATACGTCATCAGTGAGTAGTTGTCCGTTAAATAAATAGGCCTAGGTATGTAATACGTCATCAGTAAGTAGTTGTCCGTGTGGGAGATTAGTTGTTTGCCATATTTCTTGTTAAAAATTACATCAACATGTTTATCAACTCTCTTGTTTTTTCCAGAAGCCTCTAAATATGTAGAATAAAAACAACCATATAACGAATAATTTAAGATATAAATTCCCAAGAAAAACAACTGTCAAAATGTTGACTAAACAGATCCTTGCGTACAATATATAATTAGGATTCTGTAAATTGTGGACTGGGGTGTAACTTTTATATTTTGGGGTTTCAGAAGTTGATACAAATGTAACGGTGCGATCCGCTTCTAATGCAGCGAAACCCAATGTAAAAGGTATAAATTAAAGTTATTTTATGTTTTCCTATAATCAATACACGTGTTTCCGCTTCTAATGCAGCGAAACCCAATGTAAAAGGTATAAATTAAAGTTATTTTATGTTTTCCTATAATCAATACACGTGTTTCCGCTTCTAATGCAGCGAAACCCAATGTAAAAGGTATAAATTAAAGTTATTTTATGTTTTCATATAATCAATACACGTGTTTCCGCTTCTAATGCAGCGAAACCAAATGTAAAAGGTATAAATTAAAGTTATTTTATATTTTCCTATAATCATTACAC
>NW_013678619.1:0-4443 GCF_000517525.1 Limulus polyphemus | reverse complement strand
TTGATCCAAGTTTAATACTTTTATTCTCTTTCAACTCTAGTTAAAATTGATCCAAGTTTAATACTTTTATTCTCTTTCAACTCTAGTTAAAATTGATCCAAGTTTAATACGTTTATTCTCTTTCAACTCTACTTAAAAGTAATCCAAGTTTAATACGTTTATTCTCTTTCAACTCAAGTTAATAAAATTATTTGTTTAATACTTCTGGTATTTTTAATGATTTTATTTCTCGCTCTTGCTTCATCAGATAAATAACAGGAGGTCACTACATAGGTTCGTTTACGTAAAGACAGAGTGTGCAGAAAAGTGACGTTTTCTTTTTGATGGTGATAATCAGCACGTGCAAAACTTTAGTTCCTGGAGTACAGAATAAGATAGGGGGGGGGGGTTAAGTACGACTGTAGTCACAACAGGAAACCTCTGTTACGCTAGACTAGTTTTCAAGCAACACTGAGTCTCGACCTCGGATTTGCCCGTGAGCCAGTGACCATCAGGAATCGGATTGAGTGACTCTTTGTATCCCCTATCGTGGCATTTCGTAATTACTTTATCTCTTTCTTTTCTTCATAAGACAGCAAGTAAATAAACTTTCGGTAAAGTTTTATAAATCTTAATAAGTCAACCAAAAATAAATCTATTAAACGAGTCTAGACACGTTTTTAAAAACTACTGGTGTGTGTGTGTTTTTGTTTTTTTATGTAATTAGGAAGCCGCGAAATTACGGTATTGTCAAATGAGGAATAAAAAAAAACGTGTTGTCTTATATATATATATATATATATTCCACATTTCAATGAGGTCGTGGCCTGGTGTTTCATGAGGTCCGTCGTTTTAATGGCGAATGTGTAAGTTTGTGTTCTAATACCCGTCCAGAATAATAAAATACTTTTGTTGTGTAAGTTTGTGTTCTAATACCCGTCCAGAATAATAAAATACTTTTGTTGTGTAAGTTTGTGTTCTAATACCCGTCCAGAATAATAAAATACTTTTGTTGTGTAAGTTTGTGTTCTAATACCCGTCCAGAATAATAAAATACTTTTGTTGTGTAAGTTTGTGTTCTAATACCCGTCCAGAATAATAAAATACTTTTGTTGTGTAAGTTTGTGTTCTAATACCCGTCCAGAATAATAAAATACTTTTGTTGTTTGCGAAACAGTATCGATAAGATATGACGAAAGTTAGAAAGTATAAATCGTATGAAGTAGGGTTGGTTCGTTTGCATATATATATATATATATGTGAGAATATTTTCTATACGCCTGCAAATGACAGCTGACTGTGTATATACAAATACGTGGTCGAGTACAGATTATTGGTAATCAAATATTTGTAGACAATTGATTTATATAAGTTCTGAGACACGAAGATAGATGATGCTTCGTGTTTACTCCTTGGCGTCATCAAGACCCCCCGTGGTTCACACAGAGATAGCTATCCCTGATTTTGAACCACTGACCACAGAGATGGCAACTAGTCGGAAACACTCTCCGCCTACACATACACTATTAACCGAATCACAGGATTGACTATGATGGTTATAATGATATTGTTGACTATGATGATTATAATGATATTGTTGACTATGATGATTATAATGATATTGTTGACTATGATGGTTATAATGATATTGTTGACTATGATGGTTATAATGATATTGTTGACTATGATGATTATAATGATATTGTTGACTATGATGGTTATAAACGTTACGTGGCTGAACATAATGAGCTCGTTCGGCTGCATCTCGTGCTTCGAACGTTGGACCTTATGGCCTACACTCTAATCATTAGACAGGACACATGAAATATGTTTATTTTGTAGAAGTCTAACTTAGACACTATTGCTTTATGCCTCTGGAAGTTGAGGAAAATATTTTGATTTCCACCACGTTTCACTACGACTACAACATAGTTACATTTGTCTTCCATGAATAACTTTTTAATATGATTACAATAAATGATGATAGAATAATCTTCATACGTCACTGAACAAGATCCACACATCCAGCTGTGGGCGCGTTATAAAAGTGACAGTCGATCCCTCTATTCGCATATGAGTAGCCATGTAGGCGGTGGGGGTGCTGCTGACTCTTTTTTTCTTCTGCTGTCATTGGTTTTGGATATGGCTGTTTTATTAATCTGTCTTTTAAGGTGTCGTTTGTTTTCAAAAGCGGTAAGTCTGGAGGCTTATAACGTTAAAAATCAGGTTTCGATACATGTGTTGGGCACAGCACAGACAGCCCCACGTTGTTTTCGGGAGTATGACTCTATGGGCATACCGTGCGCGTCCTGTTATTAAAAAAAATCGCAATCCATTCTTCAGGGCTCTGTGTGTGTGTGTGTTATAAGAATAACAGTCAAATGCAAGTATTCGGTAAGGCAAGAGAAACCCAAGATTTGGCGGTGTGTACTTTGGTACTAGCTGCTTTCCCTCTAGTCTATCAGTTCAAAAATAGGGATGGCTAGTGCAGATCAACCTCGACTATCTTAGGACGAATATCTGAAACTAACAAATTCAAATAGCCCTTTGATAAGAATATCTTAAAGGCCAGCTAGTAGTGTTATCAAATCTAAAATGTTGTTTATTCAGTACTTGTAAGACCACTCGAATAAAGCTGTGATATTCCTTACAACTGCTTCACACAAAAAACACGTGTTAAAATCCTTGTTTCGTCAGTTTTCTCGACGGTTAGAACGTCCATCGTCTGTAGCTTGTTTTAATAAAATGACATCAGCACCGCTGTTAAAGTTTTACTAATATCGCTCTGATTGGTGTGATTATGAAATGAATTCGAGCAGAATTAACGCGTGTTTGCTCACCGTTTTAAATCATAATGCCATTCTCTTTCACGGTTACTGGTAAATCTTTGGCATTATGTTTTCGTCCTTGTTCATTTCCCAATAAGCCACTAACACAGAAGAGGCACTTTTGTTAAATCAGTAAAAGACGCAACTTTGCACGCGAGAGAATATCGGTGGGTAAGAGTTAATGAGAACACGAAGCTATCATCTCTTTTAATGAACACTGGCTGTAATTAAAAGCTAGAATTGTTTACAGACCACTTGAATGTGGATCTTGATGAAACACTACTTATCTTACTGTTCTTCTTATATATATTTGTTAGGGGGGGATCTTGTCATTGCAAATTAAAGGTACTGTTTTTTTTTTAGATAAACATAGACGCCACAAGTTGTGAGTATACATCAAATATGTTTGTCGGGCTATCTGCTGTGTCCACCGAGGGGAATCAAACCCCTGATTTTAGCGTTCTAAATCTGGAGACTTACCGCTGTCCCACCGGGTGACGACATCAAAGCTGTTCAGTTATAATTTCGATTTTATTGCCTGTTAACCAACCAACAACTAACAAACTTACACCACTAGGCTTCCGAAGCCAAACACATTCACCCTTTCACCTGTTATAATGTGACGGTCAATCCCACTATTCCTTTGAAAAAAAAAAGAGTAGCCCAACAGTTGGCGGTGACTGGTGTTGGCTAGCTGCTTTTCCGCTAGTCTATCAAAGGTAAAGTAGCGACGGGTAGCGCAGATAGTCCTCGTGTAGCTTTTTGCAAAATTCAAAGCAAAACAAACCACTATAGTTAGGGCTGTGGGTAACCAGGCAACATTTCTTAACATAATCCCTTATAAGTAAAGTGGTGAACTTCCGCCGTTGTTGCCCGACCTTCATCGTCTAAGTTCAGTAAAATGCAGGTGATATATTGAGAATCCAATTATGTACAGCTGTTTTAAGAACGTGTGTTGTCTAGGAGTGCTGGCCACATAGAATACCAAACAAGCCACTATGTGCTATGTTAGGACTATATATATATAGGGTTTGGAAGAAGTGTTCTTTCGAACTTCTAAATTACTGTCGTTACACGACCAGAAATATGAGCCTCACATAATCGCGTAGCAGAACAAACTTTACCATTGGACGGATGCTGACCTATTAAAACGATCATTTGTTGACTGCAATGCACTCGTGTTTAGTCTAAGAGAAATATCTAATTTCTTCTCGTAAACAACTTAATCTAACAAGCTACGAGACGAAATAACCTACGATAACTTACTTTTTACAATAACAAGCAAACTTTCAAAGTTTATCCGAATACAAGGGAAAAGTATACCGGTAATATTTTGTTTCGTATCAACCACGTAATCAACACGGCAACTACTCTCTGTGACGAAAGCATTTGTCATTTCTTGTTCTAGAAAATATGACAGTGTTTATATATAATATTTGTTTGAATTATTGACTTTATTCCTTGCTCCCCCCCCCCCCGGTATGTCTGCGGACTTACAACGCTAGAAACCGGGTTTCGATACCCGTGGTGGGCAGAGCACAGAGAGCCCATTGTGTAGCTTTGTGCTTAACTTCAAATAAACAAACAGTTAACATAAACACTGCCCCCCCCAGTGGTACAGCGGGATGTCTGCGGA
>NW_013678618.1:7994-10706 GCF_000517525.1 Limulus polyphemus | reverse complement strand
TATAACCGTTGTTGTAGAGTACAACATGAAGTCAACCATTATAACCGTTCCTGTAGAGTACAACATTAAGTCAGCCATTATTACCGTTCCTGTAGATTACAACCTTAAGTCAGCCATTATAACCGTTCCTGTAGAGTACAACATTAAGTCAGCCATTATTACCGTTCCTGTAGATTACAACCTTAAGTCAGCCATTATAACCGTTCCTGTAGAGTACAACAAAGTTCTTTGCTCTTCTAGAAAATGATTCATAGCTGACAGTAGCACCAAACTTTCGAGCGATGTTGTTGTTATATTCAAACCCTATGATAACGCCACATCGTTATATTCAAACCCTATGATAACGCCACATCGTTATATTCAAACCCTATGATAACGCCACATCGTTATATTCAGACCCTATGATAACGCCACATCGTTATATTCAAACCCTATGATAACGCCACATCGTTATATTCAAGCCCTATGATAACGCCACATCGTTATTCTGGTTCACCTGTTTCGACCGATAAGACGACCAACATAGGTTCTAATTGGTAGAAGTTTCCTTTTAAAATCGCCATTTTGAAGATTATCAGATGTGAATGTATTCACTTGTCTATATTCCAGAACACGTTTTATGGATTACAGAGAAGTGTAATCCAGAGTGAATCCACTTGTCTGCATTCGAGTACAAGTTTTATGGATTACAGAGAAGTGTAATCCAGAGTGAATCCACTTATCTACATTCCAGTACATGTTTTATGGATTACAGAGAAGTGTAATCCAGAGTGAATCCACTTATCTACATTCCAGTACATGTTTTATGGATTACAGAGAAGTGTAATCCAGAGTGAATCCACTTGTCTGCATTCGAGTACAAGTTTTATGGATTATAGAGAAGTGTAATCCAGAGTGAATCCACTTATCTGCATTTCAGAACACGTTTTATGGATTACAGAGAAGTGTAATTCAGAGTGAATCCACTTGTCTTCAATCCAGATTGCAGTATCTCTTGGATTAGAGCGAAGTGTTATTCAAAGAAATCCACTTTTCTGGATTACATTTGAGTCTAATGCAAAGCGAGTCTGCTTCTGTTTAAGTTAATTTGTAGGTTTACTGAATTACATGTGACGTTTTCAGAGCTTGCAAAGTTGTTTGTGGCCACTCTTTGGATATAGTTCTAGCCGAATAAGTTTCTTTTTTCATGGCAGTGCCGCCTTCATTTGATGTCGGTACAACGAGTAACAGTACAAGTGTTATGGAGTACATGCAAAACGTCACCCTGACGTGTAACGCCACGGGGAATCCGGTTCCGTTGATCAAGTGGTGCAGAGAAGACTCGAGAAGTTTCAAACTTGGAGACAAAGAAGGTAGGAGAAAAAGTCGAATTTTAAAACTAAAATTAAGAAAGAAACAAAAAGTCAAAGTTTACAAACTGATCCATTACTATTGGTAATCTAATGATCGTTACAACGTTGCACCTAAGCTGATCCCTTAAACTTTGTTAGTCTGATGATCGTGACAGCGTTGCAACTAAATTGATCCATTACTATTGTTAATCTAATGATCGTTACAACGTTGCACCTAAGCTGATCCCTTAAACTTTGTTAGTCTGATAATCGTGACAGCGTTGCAACTAAATTGATCCATTACTATTGGTAATCTAATGATCGTATGAGTTTAAGCGTAGGATAATTCGCAGTGAAAAATATTTAATTTAAAAGTATATCTTGCAAAGTTTCTGTATTTATATTATGTGATATAAATAAATCTGGATAATTACAAATTATTCAAATCCTATGATAACGCCACATCGTTATATTCAAACCCTATGATAACGCCACATCGTTATTGTATAGATGCCATTACATCTTTCATGTATTTCGGGATGTTTGAATTTGGTAAACAGTTAACATTTCTCGTTCTGTGACGTAACATTATCCCAGGGATCCAATTGACATCCTGCTCTCGCCTGTTGTTAAATCAATTTCTTACATTACCCTTTTATATTAATTGACATTAATAGCATTAAAATGTTATACCACTAGGTGGCGTGGCTTCTAGTAAAAAATCAGACTTTGATAGCAGTACACACCAAGGTGATCTTGAGAAGTGACCGGTACAGTGTATCGCATGACAATCTCCGAACGTGGCAACTGAAGATTAGAAACGTGACAGAGGAAGATAGCGGTTACTATATGTGCCAAATTAATACCCCTATCTTTAAAACGAAACCTGCATACCTGGAAGTAGTCGGTAGGTGGCGTTGTTTATTTGTTATGAATACGTTAGATTGTACTTGTAATGGTGACATATACAATATCGGTTATCAATAACTTTTGGTATTCTTTTAAAATAACATTTCCCAAAATCACTGATTGAAACATTGGTATCAGAACCTAAACCATAACTTATTGGTAATAATTCTGTATATATACCCCGGTTCTCAGTCTCAAACTACCCTAGGTGTTCCATTACTTCAGCTTAATAAATTCGCAGATTGATTTATTTATTTTTTTGTCGATAATCAATCACAAGTCGGCATCTATACAAGGATGTTTACAAATACGTTCTTTAAATATGTAATGGCATCTATACAAGGATGTTTACAAATATGTTCTTTAAATATGTAATGCATCTATACAAGGATGTTTCCAAATACGTTCTTTAAATATGTAATGGCATCTATACAAGGATGTTTCCAAATACGTTCTTTAAATATGTAATGGC
>NW_013678618.1:2556-7083 GCF_000517525.1 Limulus polyphemus | reverse complement strand
AGTACTGTCTGTTGTATGTATCTATATAAATATAACAGTACTGTCTGTTGTATGTTATCTATATAAATATAATAGTACTGTCTGTTGTATATATCTATATAATTATAATAGTAATGTCTGTTGTATGTTATCTATATAAATATAATAGTACTGTCTGTTGTTTGTATGTATATAAATATTATAGTACTGTCTGTTGTATGTATCTATATAAATATAACAGTACTGTCTGTTGTATGTTATCTATATAAATATAATAGTACTGTCTGTTGTATGTCTATGTAACTACTTCGCCCCCTGTTGATGAATCTTCACCAAATTTGGCATGCAGGTTTTTTGGATCCATACGAAGATACAAGCAAATATTCAGTTTCACATTTTGTGTTTTGTAGTTTTTATAGACATTTTTTCGTTTTTTACAATTACATATAAGGAAGCAACTTTTCATGTCCTAAGATAATCATGAATTTACATAACTTCCGTCCAGTGGACGGGTCCTCCAGCTAACTTATAATAACCTTGTTGAATGGAAGACAAACCGCGAACAATGTTTTAACAAAACTAAGCATATTGAACACGTGAGCGTTTCAACTTTTATAAAAGTAAACATTTTAAAGATACTGACTATCAAATTTGACCGTTTAATCGTTATCCAGTGAGGAACATGTGTTTAGCATAAGAATATTTAATAAATGTGAACAACTGCCTTGTAGTAGTATCGTTGTTGAAACAGACATGTGCTATCGTTTACTTTCTAGTCGAACTGTATGGAGAAAGGAGCCTAACGTTTCCTTTGGTGACCCGGGAACACATGGGGGTTTACCTATGTATAGCCACGAATAACGTTCCTCCTTCTATTCGACGAAGGATCCCCCTCGAAGTTAACTGTGAGTTCAGCATCATCTTTTATTCTAACAAATGTTATTAAGTTGTGTGTTGTGTCTAACGAGCTTTAAGTTTTTTATCTTTTTTGCGGTAAATTATGAAGTAAAGGTTTTATTAAATACTGTTAAGCCTAATTGTCAAGTACGCTTATTGTGTAAAAACTGTTAAGCCTAATTGTCAAGTACGCTTATTGTGTAAAAACTGTTAAGCCTAATTGTCAAATACGCTTATTGTGTGAAAACTGTTAAGCCTAATTGTCAAGTATGCTTATTGTGTGAAAACTGTTAAGCCTAATTGTCAAGTACGCTTATTGTGTAAAAACTGTTAAGCCTAATTGTCAAGTACGCTTATTGTGTTTGAAATCATCTCCAAATGACGTTTTAACTCATTGATATTTTGTGATTTGCCGAAAGTGTTAACAATTTTGTCTTGAGACCATTTACATTGTTTAAACAAATAAGCATACACCCATACTGAATAGGTACAGAACAATAGGTTACAACAATATTTAATTGTTAAGAGTAAATTGGTTTAAGTTTCTCACAAAGTGTGTGTTTTTCGGTTATTTTGTAAAGGAGAAATATAGTTAAACAAGTAATGTTTAATGCTCTGGTGTTTCTTAACTTTGTTTTTACTTGAATTTAGTTCCTCCAACGATCTGGATACCTAATCAAGTCGTAGGGGCGGCGTTGTATTCTAACATAACTTTGGAGTGCCATTTGGAGTCTTATCCTAAAGCCATCAGCTTCTGGCTTCGAGGGACAGTTTTGATCGATGAAAGAGAAAATAAGTACATAAAATACGTGTCACACGACTCCTATAAATCACATATGAAGCTGACCATCATAAATATACAAAAGGAAGATTACGGTCCCCACAAATGTGCTGCAAAGAATGATAAAGGAGAATCTGAGGGTGTTTTGACTTTATATAGTAAGTTAACCTATATTTTGTCGAATATCTTATGGATAATTCTACGGGATACATACCATAAAGTCAGGTAACTATGGTGACATTGAATAAAAGTTAACAACGGAAGTTCACTGACTATAACTAGGACAATCGTGTGCTACTATTTTTGTTAAGGCTACTCCTATTTATGTAGATATAAAAATAGACAAACATAGTAAATTACTATATATATATACATTATGTAATATTTTCATTATTTAGAAATACTACCCTAAATTTCCCTATAAATATATTAGCTTATTAAATATTCAAATCTTATTTCGTAAGAAACTTGCTGCTATCAGCGTTGTATTTTTATTCCTTATTGTTAAATGCTCCTTTTATTACTTATATAAGTTTCTCGGTTTAAAGTATCAGCTGTTATATCACAAACCAAAAACCTTGGAAGATATGAGTCTGATCCATATATCACAAAACAAATACCTTGGAAGATATGAGTCTGATCCGTATAACACAAACCAAAAACCTTAGAAGATATGAGTCTGATCTACATGTCACAAGCCAAACACCTTAGAAGATATGAGTGTGATCCGTATAACACAAACCAAACACCTTGGAAGAAATGAGTCTGATCCGTATAACACAAACCAAACATTGTAGAAGATATGAGTCTGATCCATACATCACAAACCAAAAACCTTGGAAGAAATGAGTCTGATCCGTATAACACAAACCAAACATTTTAGAAGATATGAGTCTGATCCATACATCACAAACCAAACACCTTGGAAGAAATGAGTCTGATCCGTATAACACAAACCAAACATTTTAGAAGATATGAGTTTGATCCATACATCACAAACCAAACACCTTGGAAGATATGAGTCTGATCCATATATCACAAACCAAACACCTTGGAAGATATGAGTCTGATCCATATATCACAAACCAAACACCTTGGAAGATATAAATCAATTCGGTATCAAACAAACGTATTATGTTGAGAAAATATACATACATGTCTTTCTAAAATAAAATATTACATACAACGAACTTTTCAATAATGAAGATATAACATATAGTTGAAAGATGTTTATATTATGATGAATTTAGAAAAAAAAGAAAAACCTCCCCTGAGTTTACTGTAATGCATATTTGGATGTTTTCATTAATTACCCGAAGAAACTGACAGACAAGTCAAACAGATGATACTCAAAACTACTCCTTTGCCTCAGAGACTAGAAGCAACGGATACGAAGAAATATGTGGTACAAGTTTATCCTCAGACACCGGCGAAAGGTTAGTATCTCCTTTTTACTTTATCTAGTGCTACACACTTTATCCAATGATAGACGGGTTATCTAGTGCTACACACTTTATCCAATGATAGACGGTTTATCTAGTGCTACACACTTTATATGTTGACAGACGGTTTATTTAGTGCTACACACTTTATCCGATGATAGACGGTTTATCTGATGACAGACGGTTTATCTAGTGCTACACACTTTATATGTTGACAGACGGTTTATCTAGTGCTACACACTTTATCCGATGATAGACGGTTTATTTAGTGCTACACACTTTATCCGATGATAGACGGTTTATTCAGTGCTACACACTTTATCCGATGATGGACGATTTATTCAGTGCTACACACTTTTTATGATGATAGACGGTTTATCTAGTGGTATCCGACAATACACACTTTACCGTATGATAGATAGTTTATCCGATAATACACACTTTATCCTATGCTACACACCTCACCTGTTGATAAATAGTTTATCCAATGCTACACAATTTATCCAATAATAGACAGTTTATCTGATGCTACACTTTATACAATGATAGACAGTTAACCGGTGCTGCACACTTTATCCAATAATAAGCAATTTTCCGACGCCACACACTTTATCCTATGATAAATAGTTTATCTGTTGCTACACGCTTTATCCAATGATAAACAGTTTATCTGATAATACACATTTTATCGTATGATACACACTTTATCCGACGATAGACACTTTATCCGATGATAGACAGTTTATCCGCTGATACACACTTTATCCGAAGATAGACAGTTTATCCGATGACAGACAGTTTATCCGATGATAGACAGTTTATCCGAAGATAGACAGTTTATCCGATTATAGAGTTTATCCGATGATACACACTTTATCCGATGATAAACAGTTTATCCGATGATACACACTTTATCCGAAGATAGACAGTTTATCCGATGATAGACAGTTTATCCGATGATACACACTTTATCCGAAGATAGAGAGTTTATCCGATGACAGACAGTTTATCCGAAGATAGACAGTTTATCCGATGATACATACTTTATCCGATGACAGACAGTTTATCCGAAGATAGACAGTTTATCCGATGATACATACTTTATCCGATGATAGACAGTTCAAGAACAGAAACACGTTCTCCCTTCTTCATTTCCGTAATCCGAAGAACTTAATGAATTCTATCGAACATTCTGAAAAAAAGCGAAACACGTCTCACTCTCAGTACTAACACCTCCATATGGTAATTGTTTATTAAAACAAGACAGTACTAACACCTCCATATGGTAATTGTTTATTAAAACAAGACAGTACTAACACCTCCATATGGTAATTGTTTATTAAAACAAGACAGTACTAACACCTCCATATGGTAATTGTTTATTAAAACAAGACAGTACTAACACCTCCATATGGTAATTGTTTATTA
>NW_013678618.1:0-1730 GCF_000517525.1 Limulus polyphemus | reverse complement strand
CTGTTTATTCAGTCCAGACAGTACTAACACCTCCACATGGTACTTGTTTATTAAAGACAGCACTAACACCTCCACATGGTACTTGTTTATTAAAGACAGCACTAACACCTCCACCCGGTACTTGTTTATTAAAGACAGCACTAACACCTCCACATGGTACCTGTTTATTCGTCCAGACAGCACTAACACCTCCACATGGTACTTGTTTATTCAGTCCAGACAGTACTAACACCTCCACATGGTACTTATTTATTAAAGACAGCACTAACACCTCCACATGGTACTTGCTTATTCAGTCCAGACAGTATTAACACCTCCACATGGTACTTGTTTATTAAAGACAGCACTAACACCTCCACATGGTACTTGCTTATTCAGTCCAGACAGTATTAACACCTCCACATGGTACTTGTTTATTCAGTCCAGACAGCACTAACACCTCCACATGGTACTTGTTTATTAAAGACAGTACTAACACCTCCACATGGTACTTGTTTAGCTCCCAGTTCGTTTCATTCTTGTTTTGTATATTATCTTTTCACTTCATGTTTCGTTGTTTAATACCAGTTTCATTCGAGCTATCTCTGTTCTGTTCACTGCACGCATCGAAACTCGATTTTTAACATTGTAAACCCACAGATTTATCGCTGAGCAAAGTAATAATACCGTTTTAGAATTACAGCATATTAGATCTAGGGTCGTTTACAGTTTTTGTACAGTATATTAGATCTATGGTCGTTTACAGTCGTTTACAGTATATTAGATCTAGGGTCGTTTACAGTATATTAGATCTACGATTTAGGAGTAGTTTGTTTGTTGAATTTCTTGCCAAGCTGCTCGAGGGCTGTCTGCACTGTCCGTCCTTAATTTTGTAGCGATAGAAAAGCTACTAGTCATACCATCAACTTGTGGGCTATTCTTTTTTAATCAAGAGTGGGATTGATCGTACAGACATACGGCCAAAATAGCGAGTGTATTCAATAACAGGACTCGAACCCGTGACCCACAGATTGCGAGTGTAGCACCCTAATATTCGGGCATGGTAAGAGGTTTAGGAGTATAAAATTTTATTACTGTAAATGTGAAAATGTAGCTAAATAAACGATTGATTATTACATTGATTAAAAAAACGTACCCATGACACATTTTAACAAGTAGTGATAAACAAGTGTTCAAACGTTGCCATACCAAATTAGTTAATAAGTACTAACGTTTAGTTATGAAACGGTTCAACAAGTAGTGATAAATATGTGTTCAAACGTTGCCATACCAAATTAGTTAATAAGTCCTAACGTTTCGTTATGAAACGATTCAACAAATAGTGATAAATATGTGTTCAAACGTTGCCATACCAAATTAGTTAATAAGTACTAACGTTTCGTTATGAAACGATTCAACAAGTAGTGATAAATATGTGCTCAAACGTTGCCATACCAAATTAGTTAATAAGTACTAACGTTTCGTTATGAAACGGTTCAACAAGTAGTGATAAACAAGTGTTCAAACGTTGCCATACCAAATTAGTTAATAAGTACTAACGTTTCGTTATGAAACGATTCAACAAGTATTGGTTAACAAGTGTTCAAACGTTGCCATACCAAATTAGTTAATAAGTACTAACGTTTCGTTATGAAACGATTCAACAAGTAGTGATAAACAAGTGTTCAAACGTTGCCATACCAAATTAGTTAATAAGTACTAACGTTTCGTTATGAAACGATTCAACAAGT
>NW_013678617.1:0-8970 GCF_000517525.1 Limulus polyphemus | reverse complement strand
GTTTTGTAGTTTAACATACACAACCATACAAAATTAATACAGATTACGATAACAACCTCTTGGTTTTGTAGTTTAACATACACAACCAGACAAAATTGCATTTTCTTGGTGTGATTCTTATAAAACACAAAATGTGTAAAGACTTACCTTAACACCTTTATAAACAAGACCCTTGTTGAATAACTGTTTGAAAATCCACCAAATGCTTTCCATGAACCAAGGGTACAGAGTTTTATAATCATTATCAAAGTCGATCCACCTTCCCATCCTTCCGACTATATCCTGTGAAAACCACAACAAATAATTTGACTGGGTACATGCACAAAAATAAGTTGTAGTCTCTTACTGACAAACTTATGAACAATCTCTTTTGCCAACATTACTCAAAAGTTAAAGTCACATGGAAAGACAGTTTGTTAGATCTTCTGTTGACTGGTTAAAGTCACAAGGGAAAGACACAGTTTGTTACATCTTCTGTTGAAGGGTTAAAGTCACATGGAAAGACAGTTTGTTACATCTTCTGTTGACTGGTTAAAGTCACATGGAAAGACAGTTTGTTACATCTTCTGTTGACTAGGAATATGAGGTTGATAAAACTTTGAACATCAAAGGTCCAGCTGATGTGGAGAAGATGGGAATAGACAAGTACAATAACGAATGTCGTAAAATTGTGATGAGATATGCCAAGGAATGGGAGGTATGTAAAATATAAAGTAGTTCACAAATTGTCTTTCCATGTGACTTTAACCCGTCAACAGAAGATGTAACAAACTGTCTTTCCATGTGACTTTAACCCGTCAACAGAAGATGTAACAAACTGTGTCTTTCCATGTGACTTTAACCCGAAAAATAAACAAATTACATTAACCTAGAGGTTAACAACTTGTTTTTATATAGTTAATACCCTATAGGTTAACAGCTTCTTCATATATGATTCATACCATACGTGTTAACAACTTGTTCATATATGATTCATACCTACGGGTTAACAACTTGTTCATATATGATTCATACCCTACGGGTTAACAACTTGTTCACTTATTCATACTATACGGGTTAACAACTTGTTCATATATTCATACTATACGGGTTAACAACTTGTTCATATATTCATACCATACAGGTTAACAACTTGTTCATATATGATTCATACCCTATGGGTTAACAACTTGTTCATATATTCATACCATACAGGTTAACAACCTGTTCATATATGGTTCATACCCTACGGGTTAACAACTTGTTCATATATGGTTCATACCCTACGGGTTAACAACTTGTTCACATATTCATACTATACGGGCTAACAACTTGTTCATATATGATTCATACCATACGGGTTAACAACTTTGGTTTTATATGATTCATACCCTACGGGTTAACAACTTGTTCATATATGGTTCATATCCAAGGGTTAACAACTTGTTCATATATGGTTCATACCCAAGGGTTAACAACTTGTTCATATATGGTTCATACCCAAGGGTTAACAACTTGTTCATATATGGTTCATACCCAAAAGTTAACAACTTGTTCATATATGGTTCATACTCTACGGGTTAACAATGTTTTTATATGGTTCACTACTTGTGGATTTCACATGCAGCATTATATTAAGTAATTCATATTTTTGCCTATTACAATAAAAACTGAATGAAATCCCTCAGTTCCTACATAAAACACATATAGGAAAACCAAAAGTAATTTGTGGGATTAACTGCAGTGTAGGGTTGTTCTAATGAAATCCCTCTGTTACTACATAAAACACATATAGGAAAACCAAAAGTAATTTGTGGGATTAACTGCAGTATAGGGTTGTTCTTGTTAAAATTACTGTGAGGCACATGTTATTAGTGTCCCTGTAATAACAGGCACGTGTTATTAGTGTCCCTGTCATTCCATGTGTTATTTCAATAAGGAAAATTACATTGTGTTTGTTATTAAGCAAGAGACTGACTGCAATGCATTGTTGGCAAAAATGTTCGAGTTTTGATGCAATGGGTGCATTCAGCACAATAGAACATTCAGGTTTACTAAGTAGCCGCAGGGATTTTTTTTTCCACTAAACGTCACCATTTCTTGTCATTACTAGTGAAGTGAGTGCTTTTAAGAGTGTCATTTCTTTAAGAAGTGTCAAAGGAGAGATATTCAATTGGTATCAATATATTTAACGTGGTACAATAATGCATGTAGGTAATACTGACATGTAATATATATATATATATATATGTACTGAACAACAAATATATACTCAAACACGCCCCTCTCTTCATGCATTTTTTTCCATTCATGCTCCTGTCTTCTATATTCCTTTCAATCAGTCGAAGGAGGAAGTCCTGTTTGTTTCGTGAAATTCCCACACAAAAACAAACATTTTTGTTCTTAAGATTTTTTTCAGTCAGATTGACTGTTCATCACATATGAAGACTAACAGATCGACTTTTATATCAATATGATATTTTAGAAATTGCAAAAAATGAATAATTTTTCCTGATTAACCCTTTAGGAGGTACAGAGCATGACAGACAGATATCATATATAGATAAGAAAAACATAAAAACATCTTTATAACATTTGTCAAAGAAACATAAGATTATAAAGTCAATACTTATAATTTTCATTTGACTTTGTTTTTTGTAAAGTAGTAATTGTTTCCCTTCAGAAGACAAAATTTAGAATTCACGTAACGGTTTAAGATGAACCATTCTGTTAACCTTCTGTATCACAGCGTTAATTTCTCCGAGTCTAAACTTCCTTTGTAAAGTGGTGATAAATTTTAGTGTAACTAGGTTTTGAAGTTATTTTTTTTGTATAGAAAGAGGCTAGAATGGAAGAAGTTTTTTTCATTAAAAACAAACAAACATTATTTCATCTGCCAAAAGTATCGACTCAAAATGTATCATCTTAACATCTTCTTTCTTACTGCTGTAGCAATGCTTTTTTTTTTACCACAATAGCACAGACTTTAATAAAAAAGAATACTCAACAATGCAAAAAAAATGTTAAAACTTAGGTTTTTTTATTTGAAGGATATGGAAATCTGTGATGATGCCAGTTTTTGATCAATAACATGAGTACAAAGTAGAATATAAAAATATATATTTTTGGAATGTATCTTACTCATAATAACTCGTATCATCAGCTAAAGTACTGATACTATAATATGTTTCAAGAAAAAAGAAAACTTACCACAGGTAAACCATGGCAATCCCAACCAAACCTTCTTTCCACGTGATAGCCCGACTGATGGGCATATCGTGTTACTATATCTTTAATGGTGCCAGCAAGAATGTGGCCGTAATGTGGAAGGCCAGTGGCAAAAGGTGGTCCATCATAAAATGTAAACCTGTAATATCATATTGCTATTATCATTCATTAGTATCACATTCATAACACAAATTACCTCAAAACTGCTTAAACAAAAACAACTTACTAACAAAAATGATAATATTTAAAACTAAAACTTAAGAAATTATAAATAAGTAGGTTTATTTAAAAAAAATTAATGATGTTTGCTAAGGTACATTAAACATTTCAGCCAACACTGTTAATTAAAGTAACAATAAAATAAAATTAGATAGGTTAAACATTCCAGCCAACACTGTTAATTAAAGTAACAATAAAATAAAATTAGATACATTAAACATTCTAGTCAACACTGTTAATTAAAGTAACAATAAAATAAAATTAGATACATTAAACATTCCAGCCAACACTGTTAATTGAAGTAACAATAAAATAAAATTAGATACATTAAACAATCCAGTCAACACTGTTAATTAAAGTAGCAATAAAATAAAATTAGATACATTAAACATTCCAATCAACACTGTTAACTAAAGTAACAATAAGGTATTTATAATACAATTCTCATTTTAACTGCCCATCGATACTCATGATGGGCACAGCACAGATAGCCCACTGCACTGCATTGTGCTTAACTGCAAACAAAAATCACTTTAGCCAAGTTAAGATCTTCTGTAAAAACCAAAACGCAAGCATGATAAGCCTAGACAATATTAACAATTACAAAAGAAATTACAAGAAACACAAAATAAATAGACAGTAGTTAGCCAAAAGTAATGAAGTAATGTCATACTATATACATAACTATTATACAGTTTAGTTGTTAACTAAGCATAGGAAGAACTTAAACTAACATGAGGTAAAACGAGTAGTGGTCAATAAATCAAAGTAGTTTATTATTACCCTGTAGTGGTCAATAAACCAAAGTAATTCATTATTACCCTTTAGTGGTCAATAAACCAAAGTAGTTTATTATTACCCTTTAGTGGTCAATAAACCAAGGTGGTTTATTATTACTCTGTAGTGGTCAATAAACCAAGGTGGTTTATTATTACCCTGTAGTGGTCAATAAACCAAGATAGTTTATTATTACCCTGTAGTGGTCAATAAACCAAGGTGGTTTATTATTACCCTGTAGTGGTCAATAAACCAAAGTAATTCATTATTACCCTGTAGTGGTCAATAAACCAAAGTAATTCATTATTACTCTGTAGTGGTCAATAAACCAAAGTAGTTCATTATTACTCTGTAGTGGTCAATAAACCAAAGTAGTTTATTATTACCCTGTAGTGGTCAATAAACCAAAGTAGTTTATTATTACCCTGTAGTGGTCAATAAACCAAAGTAGTTTATTATTACCCTGTAGTGGTCAATAAACCAAAGTAGTTTATTATTAACTTGAACAATGTATAAAGGAATTAAAGCATACAATGTCACGATGTTCTCTAAAACTTTTAAACCCGTATAAATAAGAACATTGTTGAATTTCCCACAGAACTGAATTAATTTTGTGTTTAAAATGTGACAAGAGAAAGTCATTTGTAAATAAAAATAAAAGAGTTCTATTCAAGAAGTCTCAAAATTCTTTGATAGATTGTTTAGGCAGAGTATTCATGACAAAACTTAGTTGAATGGACGGCAACTGCCTGTTTTAGAGACACAAGTGTAGAGGACGACGTTTCGGTTTGTGAAGAGACATCCATCGAAACAGAATGGTTACACCTCCTCCTTCATCAAAAATTCCCTGAAGAAGACCACAACAGAAAGAAAGGATAAGGAAAACACTACCATTTACCTTTCATACCCACAAAGTTTCAGTGAAAAACTCAAACGCATAGCCAAAAAATTCAACATAGACATCTGGTGGAATTCCTACAAGACATTCTGGTAAAAAACAAACAGAAACCTACCAATGAGAAACACAAAAACGTCATTCATGAAATTTTGTGTTCCTACAATGAAACATACATTGGGGAAACTGAAAGAAGACTCGCGACAAGAATAAAAGAACATAAAGACAGTACAAGAGTCATGGAAACACAAAATTCAGCCATTGTAGAACACAACATGTCAACTGGACACAAAATAAACTGGGAAACACTAGAATCAGACAAATTTTGGAAGACAAGAAAATTAAAAAGTCATTTTACATTAACAAAATAAAACCTTCACTAAACAGAGATTCTGGATTAGAGGTGAGTAACCTGTAGCTACCATTGGTTGAATCTACAGGAAGTCTCTTCACCAATCAGAAACAGGGATACACTAACCAGTCATAACATGTTCTCCACAATCCATGATACACACTGACCTGAAGGCAAAGATTTTTGTTGTCTGCTCTCTTGTTTAGGCATTAGATTATACCATGTTTTATTGAGTTTGATAAGACTGGATGTGTAGGTATCTGTTCGTGTGGGTGAGTTTTCTGTATACAGTTGTGGTGATTTTTCTCTTGTCTGCTGATGAATATGTCAAGAAATGGTTGGCTGTTTTGTTCCTCTATTTCCATGATGATGTGGATTCTGTTGTCTATAGAGTTAAGATGTTATGAGAATGATGTTAAGTTTTCATGACCGTGGGGCCAAATAACGAAGGTGTCGTCCACATAACGTCTGTAGAAACTTGGTTTCACAGGTGTGGATGAGAGGGCTCTTTCTTCAAAGTCTTCCATGAAAATGTCTGCCAAGATTAGAGAGAGTGGTGATCCCATGTTTAGACCGTCTGTTTGTTAATAGAATTCCTCATTGTATTGGAAATAAGTTGATTGTAGGCAACTAACTGTTAGTTCTATGATGGTGTCCATCTTCATATCGGTTCTATGTGGTAGAGTTGTCATTCAGCAGTTGTTGTCTGGTGATGTGAAGGGTTTCTGAGGTTGGAACATTGGTAAATAGGTCTGTGACATAAAAACTGACAAGAATATCCTGGGATCTGATGTGTAGCTTTCCGAGTTGTTCTGTGAAATCTGTCAAGTTTTGAATGTGATATTTGGCGTTTCCTCATAGTGGAGATAAGAAAGGTACCAGGAAGGTAGCTAGTTGATGGTAAGGTGAGTTTATAGCACTGACGATAGGCCTTAAAGGTATGTTAGGTTTGTGTACCTTAGGTAGTCTGAGGAACTGAGGGGGAAAATTCTCATTGGTTCTTAAGTCTTTGGCTAGCTTCTCGTTGATTGAGTTTTGTTTCTTAAGTTTGTTCAGTGTTCTATTGATGAGCCTCTCTGTCTTTTCTGTAAGGTCATTGGTGATCTTCTTGTATTGGTGTTTGTCTAGTAACTGCTTGATCTTCGTGTCATAATCGTTGACATCTAGAACGAATAAACTGTTTCTTGTCTGCTGGTACAATCTTGATATTGTTGTCTCTTTTTAGACAGTTCAGTGTGCTGCATTCCTGTTTAGTGATGTTAGGTTTTGGTTTCTGTAAATTCCTGAAGACTAACAACACCATACACACACTTATCCGAAGATGAAAGACTATCAAAACGTCATCCTCCACACTTGTGTTTCTACAACAGGCAGTTGCCATCCATTCAACTAAGTCTCATCCAGTTTCATAATTTTAATATTTAAGGCAGAAACATGGTTACAAATTATATTTATAAGATCTGAAAAGTAGGCACACATTCCTGATGAAGAACTTGGATGATGGTTTCCCTAGAAATTGGTTGGTTGGAATGCTTTCACAGGGAATAATTATGTAGGGCCATACATGTTTGATGGCGTTAGTATCTGGTGATTGGCCTGGTCATGTCACTGTGGTAATACCCTAAACGTTAAACCATTGTCTTGTAACTGGACATGAATGAGCAGGAATCCACCTTGCATGAAATCATTGCTTTGTCTAATCACTAGTATAGACGAGTAAAAAGCCTAGTTCAAGATTTATTAATTTTCAGGAAGCAGTAACAGTCTCTTCATGTACCAATAGCTGCCTGAAATACCACCTTGTGGTTGGATGATTAAAAGTAAATACCACCTTGTGGTTGGTTGATTAAAAGTAAATACCACCTTGTGGTTGGTTGATTAAAAGTAAATACCACATTGTGGTTGGTTGATTAAAAGTAAATACCACCTTGTGGTTGGTTGATTAAAAGTAAATACCACATTGTGGTTGGTTGATTAAAAGTAAATATCACCTTGTGGTTGGTTGATTAAAAGTAAATACTACCTTGTGGTTGGTTGATTAAAAGTAAATACTACCTTGTGGTTGGTTGATTAACAGTAAATACCACCTTGTGGTTGGTTGATTAACAGTAAATACCACCTTGTGGTTGGTTGATTAACAGTAAATACCACCTTGTGGTTGGTTGATTAACAGTAAATACCACCTTGTGGTTGGTTGATTAAAAGTAAATACTACCTTGTGGTTGGTTGATTAAAAGTAAATACCACATTGTGGTTGGTTGATTAAAAGTAAATACTACCTTGTGGTTGGTTGATTAACAGTAAATACCACCTTGTGGTTGGTTGATTAACAGTAAATACCACCTTGTGGTTGGTTGATTAAAAGTAAGTTTCTAGGAGGATATTTACAAAACCTAAGAACATCCATTGTCTGAGAATTTAGTGAATCTGGACTTGATTGAAAGCAATTACAGTGCCACTGCTGTTGACATAAAATATTGCCTGGAGTAATTAGTGGCTTCTGTTTAGATGCTCCTGTTGACATAAAATATTGCCTGGAGTAACTAGTGGCTTCTGTTTAGATGCTCCTGTTGACATAAAATATTGCCTGGAGTAACTAGTGGCTTCTGTTTAGATGCTCCTGTTGACATAAAATATTGCCTGGAGTAACTAGTGGCTTCTGTTTAGATGCTCCTGTTGACATAAAATATTGCCTGGAGTAATTAGTGGCTTCTGTTTAGATGCTCCTGTTGACATAAAATATTATCATTCTCCTTCTCAACACTTTTTAGAGTCTGTTCTGTTGGTTTTGGATGCCTAGGCTGTGCAGATATTGTTAGTTGCTGATGTTACTAGATTTTCAATGTCACTCTGTGGTATTGCAAGCAGCTTGGCAATGTCTCACCAACTTTAACTGTGCAACTTTGTGAAAATATGATTAATGATATGGTCTCTTCTGAGCTACACTTGTAATTATACCAACTTTAACTGTGCAACTTTGTGAAAATATGATTAATGATATGGTCTCTTCTGAGCTACACTTGTAATTATACCAACTTTAACTGTGCAACTTTGTGAAAATATGATTAATGATATGGTATCTTCTGAGCTACACTTGTAATTATACCAACTTTAACTGTGCAACTTTGTGAAAATATGATTATTGATATGGTCTCTTCTGAGCTACACTTGTAATTATACATTGATCATGCAAATGATCAATTTGAATTTTCTGAGGGTGTTTAATTACTTGTTGGGAGGTTCATTTATGTACATATTTCAATTTCCAATATATAATCTTTTAATTTATTAAGAGCTTTTAAGAATGTTTTATTTTTTACATTTTGTGCTCTATATTTACACGTGAGCAGATTTTGTTAAACAAGACCGATGTCTGTAGGTTTACTTTCTTCTTAGAATTCTTCTCAAGAAGTCGATAAGCCGTCTTAACGTTGTTAGAACTATCTACAACTTTTACCCGTTGTTCTAACAACGTTAGGACGGCTTATCGACTTCTTGAGAAGAATTCTAAGAAGAAAGT
>NW_013678616.1:8891-9991 GCF_000517525.1 Limulus polyphemus | reverse complement strand
CAGGAAAGGACTGCTACCCAGAAAGGTTGATGGAACTGTGGAGAGCAAGGACATATGAGGAGCCAGTGTAAGAAGAATACTACCAATAAGTCTGCCTCTGGAAAACCATTAGTGGTTCATGTTGAGGGATGCCTACCAACCCCTACTGTGAAAGTCCCAACAGCTAGGTGTAAAATGCCAAGCATACATAGTGTCTATGTGACAGGAAAGCTGGATGCCAAAAGTGCAACTCTGTCATAGATTCTGCATCTCAGCAAACCCTTGTGAGCATCAAGATGCTGGATCACAAAGGAGTATCAGAAGCCATACAGAAGTTCTGTGGTGTGACAGGACATGATGCAAGGTTGTAGGGACCAGTGTGAGTAACTATTGAGCTCATGGGCATGAAGGACAGACAGAAAGTATACTTGGCTGACATTGAAGACCAATGCATATTAGTGTTGGACTATTTAATACCGAAGAAGTGTGTATTTAACAAAGGTCGAATTCTGGTAAGTGTTAAAAGAGAGGTTGAACTAACCAGATGCCATCAAGCTGAAGTCAAAGTGACTGAAGGAGTTGATGATGGTAAAGTGGAACCAGATATAGATATTAAAGCAGAGCAGGAGAAAGACCAAGATTTGAAGCCAATAATTGATTTTCTAAAAGCAAGTGTCTTGCGTCCTGCTTGGGAGAAGGTGTCTAGCGTAATGTCTGTGACAAAGAACTATTGGTTACAATGGGACCAGTTGAAGCTTGAAGATGGTATTCTTGTCCAGAGATGGGAAACTGCAGATGGGAAAGTGACGACCTTGCAAACAGTTATACCGAGAAAGTTACGGTATATTGCTGCATCAATCCCATGATAGTTTAACAGGAAGACTTATTGGGGTTAAGAAGACACTGAGTCACCAACAACAGAGACAGGTATGAGGCAAGATGTGGAAGAATGGTGCAGGACATGCAGTACATGTTGTGCTAAAAGTGGACTCAAGCATAAGGGACGTGCTCCAATTAAGTTATATCAAGTTGGTGCACCAATGGAAAGAGTAGCTGTTGACATTGCTGGTCCTCTGCCCCAAACTCGTCTGGAAACAAGTACATTTGTGTGGTGATGGATT
>NW_013678616.1:2612-7891 GCF_000517525.1 Limulus polyphemus | reverse complement strand
GCTACAGTATTTGTAGAAGATACTTTTAGTATATGGAGTATCTTCTACAAAAACTGTAGCATTTAAACATATACTAAAAGTATCTTCTACAAATACTGTAGCATTTAAACATATACTAAAAGTATCTTCTACAAATACTGTAGTATTTAAATGTTTAAATACCACAATATTTGTAGGAGATACTTTTAATATATGTTTAAATACTACAGTATTTGTAGAAGATACTTTTAGTATATGTTTAGTGCTACAGTAGTTGTAGAAGATACTTTTAGTATATGTTTAAATGCTACATTATTTGCAGAAGATACTTTTAGTATATGTTTAAATACTACAGTATTTGTAGAAGATACTTTTAGTATATGTTTAAATACTACAGTATTTGTAGAAGATACTTTTAGTATATGTTTGTATACTACAGTATTTGTGCAAGTTTGTTTTTATGTTTTTAAAGGAGTTTATTTTATTTTTTCAGTTATTCCTGCTGGCATGTTGCATGCTCCTTTTTTTGAAGCTGGACAACCACAGTAAGTTTATTTAAAGTATAATTAAAAGGTCTTTTTAGCTAACGCAAATAAAGGTGTGTATCAATTACATTAAAATAATGTAGATTAGGAAGGAGGATTGGTTTTCAAATGTTTTTATGAGGGTCAGAAAACAGTGAAAACCATGGAAAATTTGGTTTACTAACAGATATCTCGTAGGAGTGTCAGTTAAACAGTTTCATTTGAAAGTATACGAAGAATAAATTATTATGGTTTATGTATACTTTTTACACTTCATTGTAAACAGTACTATTAATGCCTGTGTTTCCTTATTGTAGAAATGTAAGTACTAGAACAGCAGAACATGGACGTGCTCCATCACATGTCAACCAACATTTTAAAGATATAGAACATTGTAATGAAAATAAAACTGTTAAAATAAATAAAATAATAAATAAAACACAAGGGGTATGTTTATAATTATGCTAGCTCAAGGTTATGTGGTTGATGTTATCAATTGAGTGTATTTAACTGTCGTGTGCAATTGTGCTGAATACCTGATGATACCACGTTAACAGTGGCAAAACTTTGTTTTTAAATGATGCATTATTTCTATTCCATTTTAGCTGTTTTGAATTTTAAACTGATTAAGTTCACTGACTAACTGTCTTACGTCACTTATATTTTATGTGGTTAAAATCATTTTCTAAAATTTCATTTTGTCTCTAGGCATTAAGGCATGCTTATCATATGATGTAAAAAAAACTATTCAGAGAATCCTCTAAATTAAAGTTATAAAAGTTTAAAGGTATAAAAACATGATGGAGGTTAAGTATATGAACTTAATAAATAGTTAAAAAAGTAAATACATCTGTCAGATTAAGGGTATAAACATGATAACTAGGTTAAGGTAAGAAAATGAGTATTAGGAGCAGGTTGAGGATAAGAAGCAAGTTAAATACTCTCTCTCTCTAGACATGCTAGCCAACAGATCTGATTACCTCAGTGAATATTACCTATTGTTTTCCTGATACAGCTATCATTGATTGTTCTGTACTAAACTTTTTGGTGACACTATTTTGAATTGAACGCATCTACTGTTCTAGTATTTAATTCAGTATGCACTTGTTCACATGTGCAGTTGTCGTAAATACTGAATACTCATAATCTCCAATTATCTAATCATTTATCTTCATTACTTTTAAGTCTTTTTTTTAATCATCACTTATTAGTGTTATCTTCTTTTATCTAACCTTTTAACACCCTTTTCACCACATGACAGGTTATTCTCTACATCTCATTTTCCAATATTAAATCTTGTAACTATTTGCTCACCACTTTGTGGGTTTCTCTAGGCATAGAAAATATTTCAATGAACTAATACTAATTTTTTAGCAATATGTTTACCACATATATTTAATGTTTTAATGTCAATATGTTTGTCATTTAAATATTATTTTCCCTTAGTATAATTCTCAATTAACATTAAATACTTAATGTTCAATGGCCAGTAGTTTAGGTTTCACAGCTTTCAAGTCTTACTAAATATCAGTTATTACTAGACATGGTCTGCTGATTAGTATACCCAGACTGTGAATCTCAAGATTCATGGTTCTTAACCTGTTGCCACGAAAAAATGCACTCTTCACTTTGGGGCTGCTGATGTATTATAAGAGTGATAATCAAATCTCACTGCTTGGTTAGACAAGAGTTTTTGTTAGATGCTGTTGACTAACTGATTTCCCTTTAGTCTATCAGTTCAAAATTAGGGACTGCTATGTACATGTAGTCCCCGTTTAGATTTGTATGAAATTCTGAAACAAACAAACCAATTTTTACCTTCTTTTATCAGAATTTTCTAGAAAGTGTTGAAGATAAATTCAATAGTTAAGCTATTTGGAATAGAGAAACTCATTTTCAGAATATTAAGTCAGTATGTTTATTCAGAAGAAAATATCTGTTATTGGAACAGAGCTGATATTAAATCAGTTGCACTTCTGTATGTTTGTATTCTGTAACGCTGATCTTACTCTACAGAGCTTGGAAGTATGGTGCCTTTGGAACACAATTGGCAGCACAGATGTTTCAAGCCTTTAATGTGAAAGGTAATTTCTTTACATTTGTTATCATTGTTACACCATCAGATTATAAAGAAGGTTTTGTGTTAGTAACATGTGATTTATGATTCTGTTACTTGCTAGTGTTAGATTATTTGAGTATTAAATTGTTTTTTCTTCCCCTTCATACTCTAGTATATCCATCTGGTTTCAAGTTATTCATTTGTACTTACTGATGTTATAGTATGACAACAAGGTTGTGATCTCATGTTGTTGTACTCCTTATGTATCGTAACATTAGATTAAACTTGGGTTAATTTATTCTGTTGATGTTTCAGTAAGAGAATAAGCTTGTATCAACTTATGCTGTTGATCTGACAGTAAAAGAATAAACTTGTATTAACTTATGCTGTTGATGGTGTAGTAAAAGAATAAACTTGAGTTCATGTTTCTCTAAGTTAGAATGTCTCTTGTTCGAATCCAGGGATGCTGCTGTAGATAAAATAGCTTCATGTTTATTAATTGAGTCTTCGGAAGCTGCTATACATGAAAAGGTTTCATGTTTTAGTCTTGGGATGCTGTTGTAAATAAAATTATTTCATGTTTCTTGTTTGGGTATTAGAATGCTGCTATAGATAAAAAGGTTTCATGTTTCTTTAATTTAAAATGTTTAGTGTTTGAATATTGGTATGCTTCTATAGATATAATAGTTTCATGTTTCTTGTTTTACTCTTGGGATGCTGTTGTAATTAAAATTATTTCATGTTTCTTGTTCGGGTATTAGGATGCTGCTATAGATAAAATGGTTTCATGTTTTTTTAATTCAGAATGTTTATTGTTTGAGCTTTGGGATGCTTTAATTAAAATGGTTTCATATTTCTTATTCTACTCTTGGGATGCTGCTGTAATTAAAATGGTTTCATGTTTCTTGTTTTTGTCTTGGGATGCTGCTGTAATTTGAATGGTTTCATGTTTCTTTAATTTAAAGTGTTTAGTGTTTGAGTATTGGGATGCTTCTATAGATGAGAAGGTTTCATATTTCCTTAATTTAAAATGTAGATAAAATGGCATCATGTTTATTGTTTGAGTCTTGGGATGGTGTAACAGATAAAGAGGTTTCACATTTCTTTGATTTAAAATATTTCATGTTTGAGTACTGGGATGCTTCTATAGATAAAAAGATTTCATGTTTCTTGTTTTTGGCTTGGGACACTGCTGTAATTAAAATGGTTTCATATTTCCTTAACTTAAAATGTAGATAAAATGACTTCATGTTTATTGTTTGAGTCTTGGGATGATGCTATAGATAAAAAGGTTTCATGTTTCTTGTTTGAGTTTTGGTATGCTGCTGTAGATAAAATGGTTTCACGTTTTTTGCTTGAGTCTTTGGATGCTGCTGTAGATAAAACTTGTTAATGTTTGAAAGTTCTTCCCTTGTTTGCAGAAATATTTTAAAATAATTCCATCATTTCTTCTTGGGATATTTTCCTCTTTGACACACAGGTAATTTTTACAGAAAGGAAATGTTTTTGTTTCATGCTAGATAATTTTTTGCAGCTGAAAATGTTGCTACTGATCTGGATTTTGTAGATAAAGATTAGTTTGTTTGAACATGGGATCCTTTTTTTACAGATGAAAGAATTTCTGAAAGATAAAAATGTTACAGACACTTGTGTGGATTATTTTTGTTTGAACCCTAGCTGTTTTTACATTTTTTTTTAGTTTTGGAAATAAAATATTTCTTTCTGAAACATGATTAGATGTTAAGTACAATAAATTGTTTCAATTTTTGATTGTTTTTGAAGATAAAGTTGTTTATTTGAAACTAACACTAATACAGGTAGTAAGTTTATTTATTTGAAGTGTAAACCACTTTTTTAGATAACATTTTTAATGTTTGAGCACTAGGTCATTTTATGGATTAAATGTTTGTTGTTTTATATGAAAATTAAAATATATGTTTTGTAAAACTCTCAAGGTCTGCAGTACCAAGAATATGGTCAGCTAGAGAAATGGATGTCTAATTCTTCTATGAAAATATTCCAAGATCGGGTGAAATGTTTAAAGAACCAAATGTCTAAGCCATCAAACAAGATTAAAAAGGTAATTAAATTTTAAAAACATTTTGCATCCATATACTAAATAGCAGTCTTTAATAACCCAACAAATGCGTTGATGGTGTTATAATGTGATTGTAGATAGGATAGGTAGTTGGCTGAAAAATGGATGAGACCTATTCACAGAAGGCAAAGTGCAAATCAGACTTAGTTATACTCACAGCGAGGACATGAAGCAAACACTCAAGAGCTAGTAACGAATGTTTTATTGGTTGTAAAACTGAAGATATTTTAACTTACGTTTTTCATCACAGGAGCTATGGCCACAGACCTTCAAGAAAGATAAAACACAGTTCACCTTTAGAATCATTTGCATTGGTAAGAAGTAAGAAAGTCTAATAAACTGTTTCATGACTAAGACAATTTGCTGAACTATTTCGTGGTAATGATTGAGACAATTTGAACTGTTTCATGGTAATGACTGAGACAGTTTGAACTATTTCATGGGAATGACTGAGACAGTTTGAACTGTTTCATGGAAATGATTGAGACAGTTTGAACTGTTTCATGGAAATGATTGAGACAGTTTGGTGAACTGTTTCATGGGAATGATTGAGACAGTTTGAACTGCTTCATGGGAATGACTGAGACAGTTTGAACTATTTCATGGGAATGACTGAGAC
>NW_013678616.1:0-2596 GCF_000517525.1 Limulus polyphemus | reverse complement strand
ATTGAGACAGTTTGAACTGTTTCATGGAAATGATTGAGACAGTTTGGTGAACTGTTTCATGGGAATGATTGAGACAGTTTGAACTGTTTCATGGAAATGATTGAGACAGTTTGGTGAACTGTTTCATGGGAATGATTGAGACAGTTTGAACTGTTTCATGGGAATGACTGAGACAGTTTGAACTATTTCATGGGAATGACTGAGACAGTTTGAACTGTTTCATGGAAATGATTGAGACAGTTTGGTGAACTGTTTCATGGGAATGATTGAGACAGTTTGAACTGTTTCATGGGAATGATTGAGACAGTTTGAACTGTTTCATGGGAATGATTGAGACAGTTTGAACTGTTTCATGGGAATGATTGAGACAGTTTGATGAACTGTTTCATGGGAATGATTGAGACAGTTTGATGAACTGTTTCATGGGAATGATTGAGACAGTTTGAACTGTTTCATGGGAATGATTGAGACAGTTTGATGAACTGTTTCATGGGAATGATTGAGACAGTTTGAACTGTTTCATGGGAATGATTGAGACTGTTTGAATTGTTTCATGGGAATGATTGAGACAGTTTGAACTGTTTTGTTGTAATGACTGAGACATAGTAATGTCTCTATTTCAGTCTTTATTAAATAGATGTCTTTTGTTTTATTTTCCACCTTCTATTGTATCAAAGTAGCTGACAATTGTCTGTGATTTTCAAAGTGTTATTTGTTACAGTATTTAGATGGTCAATATATACTGTTATAATTATATTAACTATTGTATAACTTAAATATTACTAAAGTAAGCTATATTAATTATTGTATAACATGTATACTGTTGTTACGTCTCCATTTGTTAATTGATTTTCCGTAACTTCGTTCCGACGAAACTTTAGCGACACAAGTCCTTACTTAATAAAACTGGTTTATTCTTTCCGAATACAACTTTACGATACACTTATTTTCAATATTCGCGCTAAAACAAACACTATATCAACGAACGTCAACAATACTTCTGACTGCAGTTCAATTACTCACTATCTACACACACATTATTCCGTCACGTTGTGAGCGTCTTATTTATATACCAAAAAAATATATATCTAGTAAATGCTAGGGCATTCACGAAGGAACAAGATACTTCTAGAAAATAGGTGGCGTCACACTAGTCACGTGACCTCGATGACGCAACACTGTTATAATTATATTAACTGTTGTACAAGATGTATACTGACCTTATTATCTGAGTTCACTGACTAATTCAGTAATCCATCCATTCTAGCCTAACTTGAGTTTCACTCTGCTCAAAATGTTCTAAATATTTGATGAACATTCCAGATGTTAAGCCACACCAATCACACTATGTTAAACTGTAACAGAACAACATAGATGTTTATAAACATATAGGTTAGAAATGTAACTTATTACAGTAACATTATAGTAAGTAACGATAAACAGGGATTTATGTAAGGTTAAATTGTTATAAAAAATGTTTTAACTAGAACAAATAATAAGACCCTTGATCTAAACATCTATAATACTATAAATTATATATAATGATATGAATATTTCATTATCTTACAGCTAAACCCTACATTATGGGGTGATGAAGTACTGACTGATGTTGGTGGTGTGAAGCTTGCTTTCCAGGTAACCAATCCAGGTTTATTATTTCTTACATTAAGGTATGTTGTCACCTGTTACACATCCAATATTATTTTCTTGTGGACATCTACCTTTACTACATCAGGAAATTTCTTGACAAATTTTAACTGTTTCCTGTTTTTACTATAATAACTTCAAGATATGCAATAGTGTTTTGTGCTTTTACTGTAGTAACTCCAAGATAAACACTCTTTCCTGCTTCTATTGTAGTAACTCCAAGATAAACAGTGCTGTTTCCAGCTTCTATTGTATTAAGTCCAAGATAAACAATACTCTTTCCTGCTTCTACTGTAGTAACTCCAAGATAAACAGTACTGTTTCCTGCTTCTTCTGTAGTAGCCCCATGGTATTGTTATTGTTTCCTGCTTCTACTATTATAACTCTTAAGATAAACAATACTGTTTCCTGCTTCTATTGTATTAAGTCCAAGATAAACAATAGTCTTTCCTGCTTCTACTGTAGTAACTCCAAGATAAATAGTGGTGTTTCCTGCTTCTTCTGTAATAACTCCAAGATAAACAATACTTTTTCCTTCTATTACTGTAGTAACTCCGAGACAAACAATACTGTTTCACGCTTTTACTGTAGTAACTCCAATATAAACAATACTGTTTCCTGTTTCTTATATAGTAACTCCAAGATAAACAATACCATTTCCTGCTTCTGTTGTATTAAGTCCAAGATAAACAATACTATTTCATGCTTTTACTGTAGTAACTCCAAGATAAACAATACTATTTCCTGCTTCTGTTGTATTAAGTCCAAGATAAACAATACTATTTCCTTCTTCTGTTGTATTAAGTCCAAGATAAACAGTACCATTTCCTGCTTCTGTTGTATTAAGTCCAAGATAAACAGTACTATTTCCTTCTTCTGTTGTATTAAGTCCAAGATAAACAGTACCATTTCCTGCTTCTGTTGTATTAAGTCCAAGATAAACAGTACT
>NW_013678615.1:7140-10945 GCF_000517525.1 Limulus polyphemus | reverse complement strand
CTGGTCAAGCTAATATTTAGGAATACATACAAGCCAATCATAGTATCCACTGGTCAAGCTAATATTTAGGAATAGATACAAGCCAATCATAGTGTCCACCAGTCAAGCTAATATTTAGGAATGCATACCAGCCAATCATAGTGTCCACCTGTCAGGCTAATATTTAGGAATGCATACCAACCAATCACAGTATCCACAGGTCAAGCTAATATTTAGGAATACATACAAGCCAATCATAGTGTCCACGGGTCAAGCTAATATTTAGGAATGTATACAAGCCAATCATAGTGTCTACTGGTCAAGCTAATATTTAGGAATGCATACAAGCCAGTCATAGTATCCACGGGTCAAGCTAATATTTAGGAATACATACAAGCCAGTCATAGTATCCACGGGTGAAGCTAATATTTAGGAATACATACAAGCCAATCACAGTGTCCACGGGTCAAGCTAATATTTAGGAATTGATACAAGCCAATCATACTATCCACCGTTCAAGCTAATATTTAGGAATGCATACAAGCCAATCATAGTGTCCACGGGTCAAGCTAATATTTAGGAATGTATACAAGCCAATCATAGTGTCTATTGGTCAAGCTAATATTTAGGAATGCATACAAGCCAGTCATAGTATCCACGGGTCAAGCTAATATTTAGGAATACATACAAGCCAGTCATAGTATCCACGGGTGAAGCTAATATTTAGGAATACATACAAGCCAATCATAGTATCCACAGGTCAAGCTAATATTTAGGAATACAAACAAGCCTATCATAGTGTCCACGGGTCAAGCTGATATTTAGGAATGCATACAAGCCAATCATAGTGTCCACGGGTCAAGCTAATGTTTAGGAATTGATACAAGCCAATCATAGTATCCACCAGTCAAGCTAATATTTAGGAATGCATATAAGCAAATCACAGTGTCCACGGGTCAAGCTAATATTTAGGAATTGATACAAACCAATCATAGTGTACACGGGTGAAGCTAATATTTAGAAATGCATACAAGCCAATCATAGTATTCACCGGTCAAGCTAATATTTAGGAATACATACCAGCCAATCATAGTATCCACCCCTCAAGCTAATATTTAGGAATGCATACCACCCAATCATAGTGTCCACCTGTCAGGCTAATATTTAGGAATGCATACCAACCAATCACAGTATCCACAGGTCAAGCTAATATTTAGGAATACATACAAGCCAATCATAGTGTCCACGGGTCAAGCTAATATTTAGGAATGTATACAAGCCAATCATAGTGTCCACTGGTCAAGCTAATATTTAGGAATGCATACAAGTCAATCATAGTGTCCACAGGTCAAGCTAATATTTAGGAATACATACAAGCCAATCATAGTATCCACCAGTCAAGCTAATATTTAGGAATACATACAAGCCAGTCATAGTGTACACGGGTGAAGCTAATATTTAGGAATGCATACAAGCCAATCGTATTGTCCACCGGTCAAGCTAATATTTAGGAATGCATACAAGCCAATCATATTATTCACCGGTCAAGCTAATATTTAGGAATACATACCAGCCAATCATAGTATTCACCCCTCAAGCTAATATTTAGGAATGCATACCAGCCAATCATAGTGTCGACCTGTCAGGCTAATATTTAGGAATGCATACCAACCAATCACAGTATCCACAGGTCAAGCTAATATTTAGGAATACATACAAGCCAATCATAGTGTCCACTGGTCAAGCTAATATTTAGGAATGCATACAAGTCAGTCCTAGTATCCACGGGTCAAGCTAGTATTTAGGAATACATACAAGCCAATCATAGTATCCACGGCTCAAGCTAATATTTAGGAATGCATTCAAGCCTATCATAGTGTCCACGGGTCAAGCTAATATTTAGGAATTGATACAAGCCAATCATAGTATCCACCAGTCAAGCTAATATTTAGGAATGCAAATAAGCCAATCACAGTGTCCACGGGTCAAGCTAATATTTAGGAATGCATAAAAGCCAATCATAGTATCCACGGGTCAAGCTAATGTTTAGAAATTGATACAAGCCAATCATAGTATCCATCGTTCAAGCTAATATTTGGGAATGCATACAAGCCAATCATAGTGTCCACCGGTCAAGCTGATATTTAGAAATGCGTCCAAGCCAATCATAGTGTCCAAGGGTCAAGCTAATATTTATGAATGCATCCAAGCCAATCACAGTATCCACCGGTCAAGCTAATATTTAGGAATGCATACAAGCCAATCATAGTATCCACCGGTCAAGCTAATATTTAAGAAAGCATAAAAGCCAATCATAGTGTCCACGGTTCAAGCTAATGTTTAGGAATTGATACAAGCCAATCATAGTATACACCGGTCAAGCTAATATTTGGGAATGCATACAAGCCAATCATAGTGTCCATGGGTCAAGCTAATATTTAGGAATGCATACAAGCCAATCATAGTATCCAGCAGTCAAGTTAACATTTAGGAATGCATACAAGCCAATTATAGTGTCCACCTTTGAAGGTAATATTTAGGAATACATACAAGCCAATCATAGTATCCACCGGTCAAGCTAATATTTAGGAATACATACAAGCCAATCATAGGGTCCACGGGTCAAGCTAATATTTATGAATGCATACAAGCCAATCACAGTATCCACCAGTCAAGCTAATATTTATGAATGCATACAAGCCAATCACAGTATCCACTGGTCAAGCTAATATTTAGGAATGCAAACAAGCCATTCATAGTGTCCAAGGGTCAAGCTAATATTTAGGAATGCATACAAGCCAATCATAGTGTCCACCAGTCATGCTAATATTTAGGAACACATACAAGCCAGTCATAGTGTCCACGGGTCAAGCTAATATTTGAGAATGCATACAAGCCAATCATAGTATCCACGGGTCAAGCTAATATTTAGGAATGCATACAAGCCAATCATAGTGTCCACGGGTCATGATAGTATTTAGGAATGCATACAAGCCAATCATAGTATCCACGGGTCAAGCTTATATTTATGAATACATACAAACCAATCATAATGTCCACAGGTCAAGCTAATATTTAGGAATACATACAAGCCAATCATAGTATCCACCTGTCAAGCAAATATTTAGGAATGCATACCAGCCAATCATAGTGTCCACCGGTCAAGCTGATATTTAGGAATGCATACAAGCCAATCATAGTGTCCACGGGTCAAGCTAATATTTAGGAATGCATACAAGCCAATCATAGTGTCCATCGGTCAAGCTAATATTTAGGAATGCATACAAGCCAATCATAGTATCCACCGGTCAAGCTAATATTTAGGAATGCATACAAGCCAATCATAGTGTCCACGGTTCAAGCTAATATTTATGAATACATACAAGCCAATCATAGTGTCCACGGGTCAAGCTAATATTTTGGAATGCATATAAGCCAATCATAGTGTCCACGGGTCAAGCTAATATTTAGGAATGCATAAAAGCCAATCATAGAATCCACCGGTCAAGCTAATAATTAAAAATGCAAACAAGCCATTCATAGTGTCCAAGGGTCAAGCTAATATTTAGGAATGCATACAAGCCAATTATAGTGTCCACCAGTCATGCTAATATTTAAGAACACATACAAGCCAATCATAGTGTCCACGGGTCAAGCTAATACTTAGGAATACATAGATTCCAATCATAATATCCACTGGTTAAGCTAATATTTATGAATGCATACAAGCCAATCATAGTATCCACCGGTCAAGCTACTATTTAGGAATGCAAACAAGCCATTCATAGTGTCCACGGGTCAAGCTAATATTTAGGAATGCATACAA
>NW_013678615.1:2188-6140 GCF_000517525.1 Limulus polyphemus | reverse complement strand
AAGCCAATCATAGTGTCCACGGGTACAGCTAATATTTAGGAATTGATACAAGCCAATCATAGTATCCACCGGTCAAGCTAATATTTAGGAATGCATACAAGCCAATCATAGTGTCCACTGGTCAAGCTATTATTTTGGAATACATACAAGCCAATCATAGTGTTTACGGGTCAAGCTAATATTTAGGAATGCATACAAGTCAATCATAGTGTCCATCGGTCAAGCTAATATTTAGGAATGCATACAAGCCAATCATAATATCCACCGGTCAAGCTAATATTTAGGAATACATACCAGCCAATCATAGTGTCCACCTGTGAGGCTAATATTTAGGAATGCATACCAACCAATCACAGTATCCATAGTTCAAGCTAATATTTAGGAATACATACAACCCAATCATAGTGTCCACGGGACAATCTAATATTTAGGATTGTATACAAGCCAATCATAGTGTCCACTGGTCAAGATAATCTTTAGGAATGCATACAAGCCATTCATAGTATCCACGGGTCAAACTAATATTTGGGAATACATACAAGCCAATCATAGTATCCACGGATCAAGCTAATATTTAGGAATACATACAAGCCAATCATAGTGTCCACGGGTCAAGCTAATATTTAGGAATGCATACAAGCCAATCATAGTATCCAAGGATCAAGCTAATATTTAGGAATACATTCAAGCCTATTATAGTGTCCACTGGTCAAGATAATATTTAGGAATGCATTTAAGCCAATCATAGTGTCCACTGGTCAAGCTAATATTGAGGAATACATACAAGCCAATCACAGTATCCACCAGTCAAGCTTATATTTAGGAATGCATACAAGCCAATCATAGTATCCACTGGTCAAGCTAATATTTAAGAATTTATATAAGCCAATCATAGTGTCCAACGGTCAAGCTGATATTTAGGAATGCATACAAGCCAATCATAGTGTCCACGGGTCAAGCTAATGTTTAGGAATTGATACAAGCCAATCATAGTATCCACGGGTCAAGCTAATGTTTAGGAATGCATTTAAGCCAATCATAGTGTCCACGTGTCAAGCTAGTATTTAGGAATGGATATAAGCCAATCATAGTGTTCATGGATCAAGCTAATATTTAGGAATTGATACAAGCCAATCATAGTGTACACTTGTCAAGCTAATATATAGGAGTGCATAAAAGCCAATCGTAGTATCCACGGGTCAAGCTAATGTTTAGGAATTGATACAAACCAGTCATAGTGTCCACCAGTCATGCTAATATTTAGGAACACATACAAGCCAATCATAGTGTCCACGGGTCAAGCTAATATTTAGGAATAACTACAAGCCAATCATAGTATCCACCTATCAAGGTAATATTTAAGAATGCAAACAAGCCAGTCATAGTATCCACGGGTCAAGCTATTATTTAAGAATACATACAAGCCAATCATAGTATCCACTGGTCAAGCTTATATTTATGAATGCATACAAGTCAATCACAGTATCCACGGTCAAGCTAATATTTAGGAATGCATATAAGCCAATCATAGTGTCCACGGGTCAAGCTAATATTTAGGAATGGATATAAGCCAATCATAGTGTCCACGGGTCAAGCTAATATTTAGGAATTGATACAAACCAATCATAGTATCCACCGGTCAAGCTAATATCTAGGAATGCATACAAGCCAATCATAGTGTCCACCTGTCAGGCTAATATTTAGGAATGCATACCAACCAATCACAGTATCCACAGGTCAAGCTAATATTTAGGAATACATACAAGCCAATCATAGTGTCCACGGGTCAAGCTAATGTTTAGCAATGTATACAAGCCAATCATAGTGTCCACTGGTCAAGCTAATATTTAGGAATGCATACAAGCCAGTCATAGTATCCACGGGTCAAGCTAATATTTAGGAATACATACAAGCCAATCATAGTATCCACGGGTCAAGCTAATATTTAGGAATATATTCAAGCCTATCATAGTGTCCACGAATCAAGCTGATATTTAGGAATGCATACAAGCCAATCAGAGTGTCCACGGGTCAAGCTAATATTTAGGAATGCATACAAGCCAATCATAGTATTCACCGGTCAAGCTAATGTTTAGGAATGCATATAAGCCAATCATAGTGTCCACGGGTCAAGCTAATATTTAGGAATGGACATAAGCCAATCATAGTGTCCACGGGTCAAGCTAATATTTAGGAATCCATACAAGCCAATCATAGTATCCACTGCTGAAGCTAATATTTAGGAATACATACAAGCCAATCATAGTGTAGACGGGTCAAGCTAATATTTAGGAATGCATACAAGCCAATCATAATGTCCACCGGTCAAGCTAATATTTAGGAATGCATACAAGCCAATCATAGTATCCACCGGTCAAGCTAATATTTAGGAATACATACCTATGATTGGCTTTATCCACCCCTCCAGCTAATATTTAGGAATGCATACCAGCCAATCATAGTGTCCACCTGTCAGGCTAATATTTAGGAATGCATACCAACCAATCACAGTATTCACGGGTCAAGCTAATATTTAGGAATGTATACAAGCCAATCATAGTGTCCACGGGTCAAGCTAATATTTAGGAATGCATACAAGCCAGTCATAGTATCCACGGGTCAAGCTAATATTTAGGAATACATACAAGCCAGTCATAGTATCCACGGGTGAAGCTAATATTTAGGAATACATACAAGCCAATCATAGTATCCACGGGTCAAGCTAATATTTAGGAATACAAACAAGCCTATCATAGTGTCCACGGGTCAAGCTGATATCTAGAAATGCATACAAGCCAATCATAGTGTCCACTGGTCAAGCTAATATTTAGGAATACATACAAGCCAATCATAGAATCTACTGGTCAAGCTAATATTTAGGAATACATAAAAGCCAATCATAGTATCCACGGGTAAACTAATGTTTAGGAATTGATACAAGCCAATCATAGTGTCCACCAGTCAAGCTAATATTTAGGAATGCATACAAGCCAATCATAATATCCACCGGTCAAGATAATATTTAAGAATGCATACAAACCAATCATAGTGTCCACAGGTCAAGCTAATATTTAGGAATACATACAAGCCAATCATAGTATCCACCAGTCAAGCTAATATTTAAGAATGCATACAAGCCATTCATAGTATCCACCGGTCAAGCAAATATTTAGGAATGCATACCAGCCAATCATAGTGTCCACCAGTCATGCTAATATTTAGGAATACATACAAACTAATCATAGTGTCCACGGGTCAAGCTAATATTTATGAATGCATACAAGCCAATCACAGTATCCACCGGTCAAGCTAATATTTAGGAATGCATACAAGCCAATAATAGTATCCACCGGTCAAGCTAATATTTAGGAATGCATATAAGCCAATCATAGTGTCCACCGGTCAAGGTAATATTTAGGAATGCATAAAAGCCAATCATAGTATCCACGGGTCAAGCTAATGTTTAGGAATGCATATAAGCCAATAATAGTGTCAATGGGTCAAGCTAATATTTAGGAATGGATATAAGCCAATCATAGTGTCCACGGGTCAAGCTAATATTTAGAATCCACCGGTCAAGCTAATATCTAGGAATGCATACAAGCCAATCATAGTCTCCACTGGTCAAGCTAAAATTTAGGAATACATACAAGCCAATCTTAGTATCCACTGCTGAAGCTAATATTTAGGAATACATACAAGCCAATCATAATATACACGGGTCAAGCTAATATTTAGGAATGCATACAAGCCAATCATAGTGTCCACCGGTCAAGCTAATATTTCGGAATACATACAAGCCAATCATAGTATCCACCGGTCAAGCAAATATTTAGGAATACATACCAGCTAATCATAGTATCCACCCCTAAATATTAGTATGCATTCCCTTGACCCGTGGATATTATGACTGGAAGCTAATATTTAAGAAATACATACAAGCCAATCATAG
>NW_013678615.1:0-1221 GCF_000517525.1 Limulus polyphemus | reverse complement strand
GCCCACGGTTCAAGCTAATATTTAGGAATGCATACAAGCCATTCATAGTGTCCACGGGTCAAGCTAATATTTAGGAATGCATACAAGCCAATCATAGTGTCCATTGGTCAAGCTAATATTTTGGAATACATACAAGCCAATCATAGTATCCACGGGTCAAGCTAATATTTATGAATGCGTACAAGCCAATCATAATGTCCACGGGTCAATCTAATATTTATGAATACATACAAGCCAATCATAGTGTCCACGGGTCAAGCTAATATTTATTAATACATACAAGCCAATCATAGTGTCCACGGGTCAAGTTGATATTTAGGAATGCATAAAAGCCAATCATAGTATCCACGGGTCAAGCTAATGTTTAAAAATCATACAAACCAATCATAGTGTCCACAGGTCAAGCTAATATTTAGGAATACATACAAGCCAATCATAAAATCCACCAGTCAAGCTAATAGTTAGGAATGCATACAAGCCAATCATAGTATCCACCGGTCAAGCAAATATTTAGGAATGCATACCAGCCAATTATAGTGTCCACCGGTCAAGCTGATATTTAGGAATGCGTCCAAGCCAACAATAGTGTCCACGGGTCAAGCTAATATTTATGAATGCATACAAGCCAATCACAGTATCCACCGGTCAAGCTGATATTTAGGAATGCATCCAAGCCAATCATAGTGTCCACGTCAAGCTAATATTTATGAATGCATACAAGCCAATCAATGTATCCACCAGTCCAGCTAATATTTAGGAATGCATACAAGCAAATCATATTATCCACCGGTCAAGCTAATATTTAGGAATCCATACAAGCCAATCAGAGTGTCCACCGGTCAAGCTAATATTTAGAAATGCATAAAAGCCAATCATAGTATCCACGGGTCAAGCTAATATTTAGGAATGCATATAAGCCAATCATAGTGTCCACGGGTCAAGCTAGTATTTAGGAATGGATATAAGCAAATCATAGTGTCCACGGGTCAAGCTAATATTTAGGAATTTATACAAGCCAATCATAGTGTCCACTTGTCAAGCTAATATTTAGGAATGCATAAAAACCAATCATAGTATCCACGGGTCAAGCTAATGTTTAGGAATTGATACAAGCCAATCATAGTATCCACCGGTCAAGCTAATATTTGGGAATGCATACAAGCCAATCATAGTGTCCACTGGTCAAGCTAATATTTAGGAATACATTCAAGCCTATCAAAG
>NW_013678614.1:0-8979 GCF_000517525.1 Limulus polyphemus | reverse complement strand
CACATCTAAAATAGGGTATAGTCAGCACTTTCACTAAACCAGGGTAATGTTAGACTGTCACATCTAAAATAGGGTATAGTCAGCACTTTCACTAAACCAGGGTAATGTTAGACTGTCACATTTAATTCAGGGTAAAGTCAGCACTGTCACTAAACCAAGGTAAGGTTAGACTGTCACATTTAATTCAGGGTAAAGTCAGCACTTTCACTAAACCAGGGTAAGGTTAGACTGTCACATTTAATCCAGGGTAAAGTCAGCACTGTCACTAAACCAAGGTAAAGTAAGACTGTCACATTTAATTCAGGGTATAGTCAGCACTGTCACTAAACCAGGGTAATGTTAGACTGTCACATTTAATTCAGGGTAAAGTCAGCACTGTCACTAAACCAAGGTAAGGTCAGACTGTCACATTTAATTCAGAGTAAAGTCAGCACTGTCACTAAACCAAGGTAAGATTAGACCGTCACATTTAAACCAGGATAAAGTCAGCACTGTGACATCAAAACCATGGAAGATCATTATTGTGATATTCAAGGCAAGGTCAGCACTGTGACATCCAAACCATGGAAGATCATTATTGTGATATTCAAGGCAAGGTCAGCACTGTGACATCCAAACCATGACAAAAATAGGCTTTCACATCCAACAATTAAAGGAGAGACAAAGTTCTGTAAGTTACAGAACAACGTATGCAACGAATCAATGGAGAAAAATACAAAACTTATAAACAATACTTGTATTATTAGATTGCTAACTTACCATGTTTACAATCCCAATTGTATTTCAAAGTTTTTTTTTCACTCAGGCTTTGCTTCTTTATTCTGTAAACCTTAATTTCACTTTTGAAAGATCACTTTAAATCTCAGTTGGGTTGAGTAAACTGAAAAAATAATTAGATCCAGTTAAAGTTTACAAAGACAAATATATGTTCTCATTATCTGTAAGTTAAGGTTTGTATAAGTTCTCACAAATGCTTCAAATCTACAGTAACAAGTCAGGTTTACCAGTAATATATAAAATGTCTTCCAAATAAAATACCCAATACCAAAGTAGAAAACAAGTCAGGTTTACCAGTAATATACAAAATGTCTTCCAAATAAAATATCCAATACCAAACTAGAAAACTAGAAAGTCAAGTAATTAACATCCAGATTGAGGGATAACTTCGAATTGGAGGTACAAAGTCAAGTAATTAACATCCAGATTGAGGGATAACTTTGTATTGGAGGTACAAAGTGAAGTAATTAACATCCAGATTGAGGGTAGAAAGTCAAGTAATTAACATCCAGATTGAGGGATAACTTTGATTTGGAGGTACAAAGTGAAGTAATTAACATCCAGATTGAGGGAGAACTTTGATTTGGAGATAGAAGGTCAAGTAATTAACATCCAGATTGAGGGAGAACTTTGATTTGAGGGTAGAAAGTCAAGTAATTAACATCCAGATTGAGGGATAACTTTGATTTGGAGATAGAAAGTCAAGTAATTAACATTCAGATTGAGGGACAACTTTGATTTGGAGGCACAAGGTCAAGTAATTAACATCCAGATTGAGGGACAATTTTGATTTGGAGGTACAAGGTCAAGTAATTAACATCCAGATTGAAGGACAACTTTGATTTGGAGATAGAAGGTCAAGTAATTAACATCCAGATTGAGGGACAACTTTGATTTGGAGATAGAAGGTCAAGTAATTAACATCCAGATTGAGGGACAACTTTGATTTGGAGGTATCAAGTGCTGACATGGACTCACTATTGACCTTGGTTCTGTAAAATCAATCACAGAATATTTTGTGATTTAAATTTTTTTTAATCATGAAGTGTTTAATTGTTGCTAATATCTCAATGGTTGAGTGTATTTTTATAATAGTAAAGAAAACAACGACCACCAAAATCTTCACTTTATGCATTTTTGATTTGGAGAGTTCCTTCAATCTAGACATTAATTACTTGACTTTCTAAGTTGCACAATAAATTAGCTTGATTAAAAACAGGACACAGCCCTAGAAACACTACAGGAGTAAGTATTAAAAATCAAGTATCAGGTACTGACTTTTACATCTATATATCCCCTAACTTACATAATATTACATTACACCCTATGCTCCATCTCAACTTCAAACAAAACCCTACCTGAAGAGCTTAAAAAACAGATTTCATTTGTTCCACACCTGGACTGCTATCTTTACTCAAAATAATATATTTTTTTCTTAATTGCTATTGATTCTCTAATATTTAGTTCCTGCCTAATCTCAATCTGTTTCATCAATATAAAAAATTTTAATATTATGCCTTTAAAGATTGTAATCAAAAATGGCTTATATAGTAAAATCATTGTCTAAAAAACACGCACACACACACATGCCTGTATACCAAATAATTTAAAGTACAAGATATTTGTCATACTAATTTGAAGAACAAGCTACCCAGAGTGTTTTTGTAGTATACACAATTACATGGTATTTGTATTTGGATGTTAGAATGTAAACAATTTCAGTAAAGACATAATCATGATTAATAATTTGTCATCATTACCATTTGTAGCCATTCCTTATAATGTAAAAACAAGCTTGTAATCGTAGTTAGCTGAAATTAGGGCTGCTTTATCATTTAATGTTATTGACTTAATAACTAGATATGAACATGCTGATTTTTTTATGGAGAAATAGGCATAGTCAATACAATTGCAGAATGAGAGTTCTGAACTTAATTTTGTCCTGTCTTGTAAGATCCACTCACCTTTATTTTATTATAGAACAACTGTATTTTTGTTTTAATATTTTACCCATGCACAAGTGCCATTTTATTACTTACTTTGTTTAAAGGTATTGATAAGAAATATTTACTTTAATTAAAGCAGAAAAATGTAAACATATTTATACAAAAGTTACAAAAAATTACCAATATTCAGTTTAACATTACTTTCATGTACTTGTAAGTTATTGAATATTTATTAGTACAAAAAAAAGAGAGAAAGGAAAAACACAGACACAAATCCATCTTCATAAAATCATTAAGTTTGAATATACAAGTACATTTTCTGATTTTCAACAGAAAAATTGATATGCACAAGCATGTATAAGTTAGGAGCTAGTTTAAAACTCTGAGTAATAGTAATTCTTGTTTTACAATTATAATATATTTTGATAATGATTATCATTGAGTATGAGATATTGGTCATGTGTAACAAAACATGAGAACAATGTAGGTAAGAAAAGGTCTTTGTTTCATAACCACACCCTCCACTTAAACAATCAAAGCATCAAAATCAATTCATTCATAAAACCAAACTAAGTGTACCCAATAACATTTATTAAACAACAAACATTCAAAACCATTTACGCATCACACTATAATGTAAGTAATTCAGAAAGTTCATACGTCAAAAAGAGAAATAATTTTACCAAATAACGAGACTAGATCTAGGCTACCAAAGCATAAAACTGCTACCTCTAATATTCACGTCTGCATGCCCAACCTTATTGATCCACCACTCATAAGTCACAAATCAATCCAGCAAAGTGATGTATTTAACAGGATTTAGTCTGATCTCAGGGTACAAAACATCTTCTATTGTTAGTACTTTGTCAGGAAAAAGAAGCTATGGTGAAGCTTTTGACAACTAATTCTAAAATAAAAAACTTTATAATGATTTCAAAATTTTCCCTACATCTAAAGCTTTTCAAAAACACAACTTGAAATACAGCTACAAGGACGATAAGTGAATAATCTTGGCTAGTTATTTTGTCTTGATTATCAGAATAATTAGTGATAAACTTATTAAACAAAAACTACTAATACTACTGAATAACCAAAATATTTTATTCAGAATGGCTAAGATATTATTTAGAAAGCAAATAGCTATGTGAGAAACAATTTGACCATATTTCAATGCCATAGTTACTTTTAAAATCTGTGATAAATACACATTAACAGGTTTTGTTTTCAGTAACATAAAGCTTAGGCTTGTCTTCTCTAGCATTCTTTTATCTTGCTCCTCATATTATCAGAAACTATTTCAAAATATATTTTCTAACTAATATTTTTGCATTAAAACAAACCTGTGCTATTCATAAAGAATGCAGAACAAAAATATGACACTGATATCTTAAAATAAAGTTGAGATAATTTTCCAAATTTGAATTCACAGAATCATAAGTGACTTGTAGGTAAGCCTTACATAAGAAATCAATCATATATAAGGTGACAGAAGACCTGAAAGATTACTCCTTTGCTCTCTAAATCTTAACCATTAAAGTTCACTAAATCAAGCTAAATGTAATCTTTCATGTTCTTGTACTTAACCAACAGATATTGGAATGAATTTAAGCAAATAAACAACAACACATCCTTCCACAAGTCTAACTCTGAAAAACAACAACAAAGTCCACCAAAATGATTTTAATAGATATTTGTAATTTTAACAACATTTAAGTTTTGATAATGTTTCTAGTTCAGATTAATCACATAGCTACCATACTTCAGAAGATTCTTTATTTTTAAAACATCATTTAGTACATTTTTAAGGCATGCGTGGAAGGGACTGCAAGCAGGTTTGCAATTAAGAAACAAAAGTTGTTCACAAATGGTCAATTTTCAGCTCTTGACTTTCTCTCTCCATCCCACTAGTTATCTTCAATTGGCATTTTTTATACGACTCTCAAATGTTCAAACACCTGAATAAAGCCTCCTATATATCTTCTGAAACATTCCAAGCATCACTCTTGATCAAATATTTTAAACCAAGCATTATTACAGTAGTCATTTTCTAATAACAAATTTCTAGTTTTCAATATCATCCTAATAATATGGAGTTCACAAGTAAAATGTGATGCTCACCAAAATGTTATACAAGGAAGCAAAAACAATTTTATTAGTAGTTTGAAATTTCTATAAATAAATCTTAGTCCTACATCCTTTGGTTTATTGGTAATCCTACAAAATTTTCCCTATTTCTTTATTAGTCTCGCTTTCTTTTCATACAAAAAGGTCTTCCCAAATTCATATATCAAAACTACATCACATATGGTATGTCTGGTTACTATCTCAACATATAACAGACTATCTCCATAGTAACAACATCCAATATGTTAATACTGTTATACCCTCAAAAATATGCTATGTTGGAATATCACATTCACTTATAAATTACTTATTTCCTACACAACAATTATTATAAGTTTCATGCTACATTCCATTAAAAAACACAAATTTATTAGGTAATTTAACAACAAATTAAGATGGCAACCCAAAATTTTCAAACAGTCAGCAGAATTGTCTAATGATAAATTGCGAATTTTGTTAGGCCTTTACATTATGCTAATAAACCTTACAGTATATGTAAAATAAGATAAATAATAAAAAATGCCAAATTATTATACTTTTACTACTTAACTCTAAATATTTTATCCTCTCTAGATCTACCAAGTCACTTAGTTTTTGCAAATTGCAAGAACTTTATGATAGAATATACTTTTTTAAAAAGAATAATACAGCTATTCATAGCACAAAATTACGATAACAACAACTGTTTATTAACTGTATTACTCTACTAGGTTATTATATTCCTTTTTCTGTATTGCATAACCAATCTTTCAATTTGTTTTAACTTTCAACTTAACGATCTGTTGTTCAATACATGTTACACTAATGTCATAAACAACTATATAATTCGAATCACTTTGGAAGAATTGCCCGATATTTTTGCTAGTAATAGTAGTGATACTTTGATTGAAAGCTTGAGCAAAATAGTAAAAAAAAATGTCTGATTCATTAGAGCAACAGTAACATTTATTACTGTGACGAAGAGTTTGTTTCTTAACCTACTGACCAAGATTTACTCTTAATATATTATTAATCTTACTTCATTAAAACTTGGCAAAACTATATCGTCTTCATAGGAGCCCAATCCAAAAATTATTATTCTCAAATTTAGATTAACGTACACAAAAAAATTAAATAAAAGGCCAGTGATGACTTTCCACAACACAACATGATTGGTGGCGGCCTCTGCTTATTATTTCGAAATGCCCGAAATTAATAATAATAATTATGCCATAAATCACAAAGCTGTAAAATATACACTGTATAAAATAAATAAACTCAGTAATGTGCTAATGCGGCATATAAATGAAAGCAATATTTTCAGTTACCGCGGCTACAATATATTCAATTGAAATATTTATTACAATATAAATTTTCAACTTTATAGAAGAATCCTGATTTATAGAAGACAAGAAGCGTCAATTAAATTTTGTGGATGAATTTCATAATCACAATAGCGATAGTTAAAATTACGTTTTATTAATACGAAATGAAATATGAATATTTGGCAGTTTTGTAAAGTTATAATTATTTAGATTTATTACATCTAAGGAACTTGGAATGTCTTAGTAGTTTTTACAAAACTTTTGTAAGCCTACCGTCTTAAATGAAAGAGAAATAATGACGTTCCCGTTTAATGAAGCAAATTATACTGTTCTGTGAGAAAAATAAATAAAGAAAAGAAAGAAAACTATTAGCACATAAAAGTTGATTATTTATTTTTGTTATGAAATGTACTTAAAACAGTACAACCATAAACCTTCTGATGTCACAAATACATGGCGATATGTGTTTTCTACCTTCTACAACGATATAGAAAATTTTGTTACTTAATCTCTGTACTGTCGTGATCTAGATAGTTGTTACCTTTGTCTTATTCCAGTTACTTCACCCTTTGTTCTCTAGTAAGTGGCGTTTCGTATGCCCGCAAGTGTTTCAGTACTGTACATAGAATCGGAGTTGAGCGGGTTAGTGTTGAAATATCACTGTGTGGCTGATTATAACGTTGACTGAAAGTGACAGCCGACCAAATTCTGTCAGGAAATAGAGGTCAAGAAATAACGCCGTCCACAATGATAAGAAAGGGGTTGTCAGTCGGCGTTGAACCAACTGTGACATCATGTAGTTTCAATGCTGATTGGTTATCTTTTTTTCAAACACTCTCAATAGTCCTGGGCGAATTCGCTGTTATTGTGAGTCTGTTATCTTATACTCGAAGCGATATCAATCATCTGAGAAGACCAGAACAACATGAAGAGTTTAGGTGTTTTTAAACCAGCCTAAATAATCCGTAAACTCCATACATGGGCGTCCGGGGAGGGGGAAAAGGAAGTACGCCCCCTTTGGAAAATGAGACACAATTCTTTCTTTATTCATTCAGCATATTTATATGAATTTACAAGTTTCTAATCACTTCACAATTTCACACTTCTTGTTACATTTAATTTTCAATTACAATAAACGTCGCCAGGTATGTCAGCAGCTTTACTTAAAGTCTATAGATACATAACTTGTAGCTAAATATTGAAACAAACGTCGCTACCACGGCGACTTCTTCGATATTGGACATGGTAATTCTCATTCAGTTGATCAAAGAGACCGTCGCAGTCTTGCCGACATCCCCTGACACAGTGTGATCGGGGTCAATCAAAATTTACTATTATGGAGTACATATAGCTTCAGTAAGGCTTAAACTAACCTTACAAATATTACACCCATCAAATCTGACAGTGAGAGCTTGACTGTAATGGCAAAACTTTGAAGGGGGGTCCCTCGCCCCTTTTTTTTTCCCCCCCCCCCCCCAAGATAAGCAAGCAAAAACTAAATGTCAAAGGTCAACTTACTCGGACAATTCAGACACTTAAAATACTTTAAACTCCAGAAGGTTTAAACTAAATTATTGGTCAAGCATTTCTCCCAATTTAACCAACAAACATTTCTCTATCTTTCAAGGAAAAGCATCCCCCATTAATGATGGTAAGAAGAGTGGGTTGGGTTTCTGGTTACACTTGCATACCTCACTCTCCTTTAGCATATATATATATATAATTTTTATCAAACAGCTTTAAATGTTTTTAAGTTTTCATGTAGACTTTACTAATAACCGTCAAGGCCATGTTATAAGTTTAGACTTAGGTTCTGATCACAGAAGTTATTAATTATTTCACGAGAGAGTTGTTTTGGATTCTACTTTACCTCGTTTATACAGTACTACTTTAAGGTCGTGATATTATTGACACTGAAAATGTTTCAATGGTACAGTCAGCCATTCTTTTATTTCTTTATTGACAAAATGTTTGCTCTTATTTCAATACAACACTAAGTCTCTTTCATTTCTACCTACGATGTAGCCCAATGGTTAGTGTGCTAGACTGTGAATCTGAGGTTTGTGCCCTTGTTACAGCCAAAAAAAGTTACACTCCAAGCTTTGGATCCATGGGTATTTTATAAAAGTGACAGTCAAATCCCACTATTCCATTAGAGTAGTCCAACAGTTGGCAGCATGTGCTTTCAATTCATGGATTTCTGTTTTGTCTATCAGTTCAAGATTAAGGATGATTAGTGCATATAGTACTCGAGTAGCTTAGTAGAAACTTCAACTCCAATTTCACCTATAACAAATCACTACATATTTCCTTCAACATACTAAGTCCTTGAATCTCTCAAGTCCCAATTTCTTTAGTCTGGGACTTTTTTTTTGAAGGTGAACATTCACGACCACATCTGTCATGTAGCTAAGAACCAAGACAGCATAACTCCCCCCCCCCCAAATGCTAGCACAGTAATACAGTTGATCTTCAGGTTGTTCCATAGCTTTAAAATGATCAATCAGCATGTCTAGACAATGTTGATTAGTGAGTCTTCCCTTTAATTAATAAATTTAAAATTAAGTAAAGCTTTGGGTAGATTAAAAAGAAAAGAAAGTAAATGAACAATCAGACAGGTTGAGAAGTAGAAGCAACTTTCTTTGAATAACAACAACAAAACATTCATATATTTGTTGAATTTTTTCAACTCCTTTGTGACACTTTTTGGAGTCTCCTGTGATACCTAGTAGTGTTGTGACCCATAGTTTTATAACACCTACTCGAGTTATCATGGAGATAAAGGTATCTGTGTACTGAGTTTATCCCTGAATTATCACATATTTCAA
>NW_013678613.1:9299-10728 GCF_000517525.1 Limulus polyphemus | reverse complement strand
ACACACACACACACACACCGTCCCGCAATCCCCGTGAAGCCAACGAAATAAATGCCGCGTGAGGTACGGATATGTGTGTTAATAAAGCTGTAAGAAACACGGTGAAGAAACTGGTTTAAATTAGTTTATTTGATAGTAGGCTCACCTGACCGATTACACTGTATTCACAACAAGGAGAAAACCCAAAAATCTAACGCTAGAAGTCCTCAAGCTTATCACTAGGGGGGGGGGGGAGAAAATAACAAGCTATATTAAATTTAATTTAAGACTTAGTGTTTTGTTCATAAATACAAGCTTACTTTAGTGTTTGGTTTATATATTACAAGCTTACTTTAGTGTGTTGCTTATAACTTACGTGCTTACTTTAGTGTTTAACTTATAGGTTACGAGCTTACTTTAGTGTGTTGTTTATAAATTATGAGCTTACCTTAGTGTGTTGTTTATATATTGCAAGCTTTCTTTAGTGTCTTGTTTATAAATTACGTGCTTACTTTAGTGTTTAACTTATAGATTACGAGCTAACTGTAGTGTGTTGTTTGTAGGTTACGAGCTTACTTTAGTGTGTTGTTTATAAATTATGAGCTTACTTTAGTGTGTTGTTTATAAATTATGAGCTTACTTTAGTGTGTTGTTTATAAATTATGAGCTTTCTTTAGTGTGTTGTTTATAAATTATGAGCTTACTTTAGTGTGTTGTTTATAAACTATGAGCTTTCTTTAGTGTGTTGTTTATAAATTATGAGCTTACTTTAGTGTGTTGTTTATAAATTATGAGCTTTCTTTAGTGTGTTGTTTATAAATTATGAGCTTTCTTTAGTGTGTTGTTTATAAATTATGAGCTTACTTTAGTGTGTTGTTTATAAATTATGAGCTTACTTTAGTGTGTCGTTTATAAATAACGTGCTTACTTTTGTGTGTTGTGTATATATTATGTGTATTGCTTATAATTATCGTTAGAGCTACAACAAACCTTTTAACATTCAGTCAAATGAAAAGTCTGCAAGAGCTCAACATCTGTACAACCACACAGAAACAGAAAGATATTTTTTACGGCAACATCCTCCCCCCCCCCATCACCCACTGACTCTAGTCCCACAGCCAGGATCTTTATTTACAGTCAGGTTACCCTATCTGGGTTGGTAGGAAATTACAGTCATTCAAAGCAGGTAACCACGTTTCGAGAACAGAATTAGAACAATGTTGATTTTTCTACATAAATCATGGTAAGGCAGCCACTGGACGGAACTAATAAACCGTGAGCATTAACATTAATACACTTCCCAGGGCCTTGAGCAGAAAAATACATAACCCTCTTCTAACAAGGTAGGAATTAAGTAAGAATACATAACCCTTTTCTAACAAGGTAGGAATTAAGTAAGAATACATAACCCTTTTCTAACAAGGTAGGAATTAAGTAAGAATACATAACC
>NW_013678613.1:5799-8537 GCF_000517525.1 Limulus polyphemus | reverse complement strand
AATTCTATATTTTCACAACACATTATTATTCCTGAAAACAATCCACAATTCTATATTTTCACAACACATTATTATTCCTGAAAACATTGCACAATTCTATATTTTCACCACACATCATTATTCCTGAAATCATTGCACAATTCTATATTTTCACCACACATCATTATTCCTGAAACACTGCACAATTCTATATTTTCACCATACATCATTATTCCTGATACATTGCACAATTCTATATTTTCACCACATTATTATTCCTGAAATCATTGCACAATACTATATATATATTTTTTCGCCGCACTACATTAATTTTTTTGAAATAGTTGCGATTTTTTGTTTTTTTCGCCGTCTACTAACATTTGTAAGTAATATTTACGTGAGAACGTGTTCTTGGAAATACAGTACGATGTGAAGTCTATACAAGATGAGCATACATGCTATATAACACAAATCTTGTATTATAAATCCATGCCACTAGCAGTTGTTTGTAAACCTACATACATACATAAAACGTTTGTGTTAAAGTTTCTATTATCGAGATAAAAATGGCCGTGAGAGAAAGAGAAATAAGTGGTCAACGCAATTGTTTATAATATGTGCATAAATATACACCACAGTTATGATACTAAACACAGGTTAAAACAGAATATTTCGTAAAATAAAATAAATTTGCGAACGTACTGGGCAAGAAGTTCAAACAAATGATTGCGTAATTTTCTGTATATATATGTGTAAAAACATACAGGCGGTGATCAGTTTCAACAATTATCACCATATTGACGATTGTACATTGGTTTTTAAACTCACTTTCTCTAATATATTCGTGTACCACGTTGTGCCAAGTTTTAGGTTCTGAATTTTGAAAAAGGGTTGGCGAAGATAAGTAGAAACAGTCAAGTTAAACACACACAAAAAAAACTTTACAAATTGAATGAAATAATTAATAATAAGACAAGTATTTTAATGACGTCTCGTGCGTGAGCAGAAAATATATTATAAACAAATCCTATACTATGTACCACAACAAGTGGTATTTTTTACATATTAGGTGTGTCTCGAGTTTCTCCCTCGCGTGCTGCCCCTTGGCCGCCTCTGATATATGGGGAGCTATGGGGCTCAATAAAGGCGCGGGGTAAGTATAATATATTATATTTCACGCCGACAAGAAAAAAAACTTAAGCCTCAAATTAATGACTTGTTTTTTGTTGTTTGTTGACTGTTCTCTATCTATTGCATCACATAATTAATAATTTTGTCCATCATAACACTCAGTAAATAGGTGATACAAAATTTATGTAAATTGTAAGACAATCCCAGCAGTAATTAACAAAACTAATTACAATATTTGTAAGCCCGGCATGGCCAGGTGGTTAGGGTGCTCGAAGGTCGCGGGTTCGAATCCTCGTCATCACCAAACATGCTCGCCCTTTCAGCCGTGGGGGCGTTATAATGTGACGGTCAATCCCACTATTCGTTGGTAAAAGAGTAGCCCAAGAGTTGGTGGTGATGACTTGCTGTCTTCCCTCTTGTCTTACACTACTACAAACAATTACAATATTGATTGTATTTTCTTACATATATTTTTGTGTGATTCCTGTGTTAATAAAGACGAAGCAAATCGCGAATCCACTTGGCACGTGAATAGTTTAGAAAATAAAGTGTTTCAAAATCCAATCTTTATCAGTAATTCTGTAGGGTTACTACATTACTCTGGTGACATTTGTTGAAAACTGACTACCAGTTAGAATCTTCAAAGTAGGCTGTGTTTACTTTAACCACATTAGTTATCAAACAAAGCATACTTTTCATACAGCTTCCCACGTCTCTCCACAAAGTTTCTACTATTTCACACACTTTCAACCTACCACATAATCTCTTCAAACAGCTTCCCACAAGTTTCTACTATTTCACACACTTTCAACCTACCACATAATCTTTTCATACAACTTCCCACGTCTCTTCACAAAGTTTCTACTATTTCACACACTTTCAACCAACCACATAATCTCTTCAAACAGCTTCCCACGTTTCTTCTCACAAGTTTCTACTATTTCACACACTTTCAACCTACCACATAATCTCTTCAAACAGCTTCCCACGTTTCTTCCCACAAGTTTCTACTATTTCACACACTTTCAACCTACCACATAATCTCTTCATACAGCTTCCCACAAGTTTCTACTATTCCATGCACTTTCAACCTACCATATAAATTCTGGTGAATTCAAGTTTACAAGTAGTTTTTTATAATTAACAGTGTATGGTGATAAGAAGTTTACAAGAGCAAAATAGAAGATAAAGTTTCAAAAAACATGTTCGTCATTTTTGTGAATAACAGAAACATTAACAGTAGAAACGGAACAGTTTCAACCGAAACTGAAGATTCTGTATCAACGTCGTGAAGAAAAAAAACTGAGCGTTACAACATACTAAAAAAGTGAGAGTTATGTTTTTATGTTTATCAGTATATACGAAATCATGTTTTTTATGTTTATCAGTATATACGAAATCATGTTTTTATGTTTATCAGTATATACGAAATCATGTTTTTTATGTTTATCAGTATATACGAAATCATGTTTTTTATGTTTATCAGTATATACGAAATTATGTTTTTATGTTTATCAGTATATACGAAATCATGTTTTTATGTTTATCAGTATATACGAAATTATGTTTTTATGTTTATCAGTATATACGAAATCATGTTTTTATGTTTATCAGTATATACGAAATTA
>NW_013678613.1:0-4812 GCF_000517525.1 Limulus polyphemus | reverse complement strand
GGTGTGCCAATCAAACACCAGTTCTAGTGGTTAAAAGGCAAGTATGACGTACCATCAACACCACGAAGAAGCGCTTGTCTATTATAACATGGCTAAAATATCCATTATAACATGGCCAAAACATCTATTATAACATGGCCAAAACATCCATTATAACATGGCCAAAATGTCCATTATAACATGGCCAAAACATCCATTATAACATGGCCTAAGTTGTGATTTTAATACCGCTTTAAAACCTAGAGAAACATTATTTTCACACAGTAACAAAACGTAACTGAGATGTATTTTACTTATATTGCCCTATATTTATACAGGAATTTTAAAAGTATGTAGCACTCATGCTTCTAATTTGTTTTTGTGAAGTGTTCAGCCAACAAGCTGTTTCAGATATAAAAATGAAATAATATACAATATTTGTGCTAGTCCCACTGGACAAAGTACAGTCTTTAGCTATATAAGATCCTGTTAGTCCAACTAGACAAAGTACAGTCTTTACCTATATAAGATTTTGTTAGTCCAACTAGACAAAGTACAGTCTCTAGCTATATAAAATATTGTTAGTCCAATTAGACAAAGTACAGTCTTTACCTGTATAAGATGTTGTTAGTACAACTAGACAAAGTACAGTCTTTACCTATATAAGATTTTGTTAGTCCAACTAGACAAAGTACAGTCTCTAGCTATATAAGATTTTGTTAGTCCAACTAGACAAAGTACAGTCTTTACCTATATAAGATTTTGTTAGTCCAACTAGACAAAGTACAGTCTTTACCTATATACGATCCTGTTAGTCCAACTAGACAAAGTACAGTCTCTAGCTATATAAGATGTTGTTAGTACAACTAGACAAAGTACAGTCTCTAGCTATATAAGATGTTGTTAGTACAACTAGATAAAGTACATTCTTTACCTATATAAGATTTTGTTAGTCCACCTAGACAAAGTACAGTCTCTAGCTATATAAGATGTTGTCAGTACAACTAAAAGAACTACAGTGTTAAACAAACTCAGATCTTGTTAGTCCAGTTAGATCAATATTAAGTGACACAACCCAATCATATGCCTTTATTTATTTAATAAATATTTTACATTTTATTTACTTTCAAGCCATAATTTTAACAAAACGAAAGAGTCTGGATGTGGGTTTACAGTCAAAACCTACTCCAGTGAAATTATACTAAATGAGCTAAAAACAAAAAAAGAACGACCTAAAAGTTTGCCAGGAATTTACGGTATATGGGCTCAGTTTTTATTATTATTACTAAAATATATTTATTATCAATTAAAAAACAAAGAAAGGTTTTGCAAGTTACGCATTTTTTAATGTCTTTGATTGGACTTTTATTGGTCAAACGGTCTTTTCCCTGTGGTCCAATAAATGAAGTTTATTATCGATCAGTTTATAAAATACTGTGATTCAGAAACCGGATTTTTCTTGTAGCCTATCACTATTGTAACTCAGTATTTATAACATGCCTTTAAGAAATCATAAGGGTGCCTTTACTGTATAGTTTTAACTGGAGTTCTACTTGACACAGCATATGAAAGCAGGTTCTCTGATCGCGATATCCGTTCTACATACAGTAATATGTGTACTACTGAACTTATTTTAATTTATCAGTTTATCTGATTTGTGGGATTATGACATAGGAGTTTCAAGAATTTGTTGTTCGAGCTCATTAGTGCGGTGATGATTATAGGAATTATCGTGAAGCGATACTTTAATTATTAAAACCAGGAAATCAGCTTGTAATATACATCTTATTTTTAGCAACACTTGTCAACAGCGCACGACTCCTCCCATAGAGCTATGTGCTGGAACTTAAAGTTAAAAAAAAACATAACAGCGAAACACGTTTAGAAATAACGATGATAATAAATGCTGCCAGGCCTACTTTTTTCTTTATCAGTATATCATTACAGCATACATTCCTTTCAATGATACAAATCTTTGTTATTTCTTCACTATTCAACGTATTAGTCTGTCCACCTCTTCTAAACTGTCAGGGCTCTAAGCTAATACTAAGGAAGAAACAGAGACGTGTTTAGGAAGGCTGAGGCGGAGTACATGAATGACTAGATTTTTACTCTTACTACGACACTTGTAAAATGTTTCTGCGTCAACTTAGTGCATAAGGTTTACCAATTAAGGTTTAACTGAGCGCCACGAAGTCTCTTCTGCTCTATAGAATTATCTATCTCTGTAGCTATGCTGCTGTTAGAACGTATTAGTTGAGATGTTTTCGTTAATAAAAATTTACTTATAAATTATGAAAAAAAAGTATTATATAAACTATGAAGAACCGTGTTTTTTAATTTTTATAACAATACTGAGAAACTTAGAATGTAATTACAAGATAAAAATAAAATTATAAAAAGTATGTTAAGTAAAACTTTGAATTCGTCTTTAATAAAAACTTTCGATTTAATTAGCATGGGATTTTCCCCCTCAAATACAGGTGGCAGGGATCAGGGGTAACCAGCTATGGGGCAATTGTCCTGGTAGTTGTTTTTTTTTTTTCCTTGAGTATATGTACACTTTGCCTGTATGTGTACTTGAACAAACTCCTGTGGGTAGAGGGTAAACTGAACAAAAACCCTCCGAGAATTACATAGAATGGCTGTGAGAGAACTAAAATTTCAAATTTTTATTTTGGGGGGGCTTACAATGCCCCCCCAAACCCCCCAACTGATTATAATATCTTGTCCCGGTAAATTTATATCTTTGGTTACGGCCATGTAGACCCATGACACAAAACGTAAAATACACTGTTTATTACTATTCTGTAGATATATATATATATATATTCTTAGTTTATATAATTTGTAATGTTTTGAATTATACCCGAAACGAATCGTTTATCTATTGTATCAGAGCCTAATCAGCTTAGTGCTGCCCTCTGTGACGGTTATTCCAGTTGGATTGCGTGTAGGCCTAAATTATAACTCGCGGATTTTGCAAGTGAAAACATAGCTATAAATAAGCGTGATGGATATTTTTATGGTAGCTTAAACGTTCTTCTTCTTCAGCTATCTTCTATGTGTTTCTGAGCGTAAATTCTATGACAGTAAGAGTGTTCTAAATGTGTATAATGGGATTATGGCCGATAATATCGAATATACCTAAATAACGAACCAATTTCGACCATTATCGTTTTAGGTTTTTATTTATTGATTGATTTATGACACTATGTTCTTCTCGTGAGCTTTTTATGTGAATTTATGTTCATTAAATTGTGAGTTATTATTAGTTTTAGTTATTAATAAGTTGTTGAAGATTATCTAGAGAGAAGTAAAGTTTAACTCTTTTTTTTTAACTCTGAGGTCAGTGTGGTGATGTATATGACATCAGTATAACGCCAGAACTTTTATTACGATTAATTTACATTAGTTTATAACTTACACGTTAGGGTTAGATAGGTCATTGGTTTTGTTATATATTCCAACGAAACTGGTGTTGGTAGTAGAGCATGTGATTATTATGAATAATTACGTGTGTGCACTAAAATATTTTAATATTAAATATTCTTGTATTATTATCCTAGATTATATTATACTCTGCAATAAATTTAAATACAGGTTTCTTTTAACCACTAGAACTGGTGTTTGATTGGCACACCGGCCAAAATGTCCATTATAACATGGCCAAAATGTCCATTATAGCATGGCCAAAATATCTATTATAACATGGCCAAAACATCTATTATAACATGGCCAAAATGTCCATTATAGCATGGCCAAAATGCCCATTATAACATGGCCAAAATATCCATTATAACATGGCCAAAATATCTATTATAACATGGCCAAAATATCTATTACAACAATTATAACATGGCCAAAATGTCCATTATAACATGGATATGCAAATAGCCTCTTGCTTCTTACTTAAGTGATGTTTTTTACATAAAACAAAATATTGATCATGAATAAATAATTCTTCCGTGGACCTTTCTGGCCCTAAAACTCATTTAAACAAATATCCATTAAATTAGGATATTTTAAAATAAAAACAATGGTAAATATTATATATATCGCATATTTAACTGTCCAATAAAACACTACAGTGTTGAATAAAGTTACACTTTATAGGGTAACAAAGAACTTGTATTCACTTGCGTGAGAAAAACACATTTCAGACCCTCTGGTGGATAAAAATGAAGACAAGACTTAATGCCTTTTTGCTCCTGGTACAAAACTAGTCTGATATTTATATATATATATAATGTGTGTGTTTAATAAGCTACAACCAAAACATCCAGGTCATTGGAAGACAGAACCAATGGGCGCTGTGACGCCGGTAAATTCAGGTTCTGCCGGTAGATGTCAGTGGCCTGGGTAGCCACCTATGATACCAGTGTACATTTACGATTTTTACAGTGTGAGACTGCTGTGATAATGCGAGCTCAGAAAGCCTATACTCCTTTCACACCAGGGCCTAGCTAGGGTTGTATACTTAACAATTATAGAAAATTCTCGGTTCGATCAGTATATATTTAAGAGTAGTGACTCCATTCGACGACCTACGCCTTTCTACTTTGGAATGTGTAAATGGTAAGTGATTCGTCAACCAGCATTCTTCGTTGGTGTATTGTTACATTTTTCTTTACTCGTATGTTCTTATAATAAGTCAAATTTGTTAATATTCTTGAACTTTTGGACTTGATCGTGATTCGGTAAACAATGGGTCAAATTTAAACCTTTCAATTTCTATTTTAAAGAAAAACATGATTTCGTATATACTGATAAACATAAAAAACATGATTTCGTATATACTGATAAACATAAAAAACATGATTTCGTATATAC
>NW_013678612.1:2442-9871 GCF_000517525.1 Limulus polyphemus | reverse complement strand
TACATGGATAACATACACTAACACGGTGGTTGTAACGTACTTTACCAGTACATGGGTAACATACACTAACACGGTGGTTGTACCATACTTTAACAGTACATGGATAACATACACTAACACGTTAGATGTACCATACTTTACCAGTACATGGATAACATACACTAACACGGTGGTTGTAACGTACTTTACCAGTACATGGATAACATACACTAACACGGTGGTTGTACCACACTTTAACAGTACATGGGTAACATACACTAACACGTTGGTTGTACCATACTTTACCAGTACATGGGTAACATATACTAACACGTTGGTTGTTCCATACTTTACCAGTACATGGATAACATACACTAACAGTATGGTACAACCAACGTTTAAATCCATGTACTGGTAACATTTACTAACACGGTGGTTGTACCATACTTTACCAGTACATGGATAACATACACTAACACGGTGGTTGTACCATACTTTACCAGTACGTGGGTAACATACACCAACACGGTGGTTGTACCATACTTTACCAGTACATGGATAACATACACTAACACGTTGGTTTTACCACACTTTAACAGTACATGGGTAACATACACTAACACGTTGGTTGTCTGTTAAAGTATGGTACAACCAACGTGTTAGTGTATGTTATCCATGTACTGGTAAAGTATGGAACAACCAACGTGTTAGTATATGTTACCCATGTACTGGTAAAGTATGGTTACACGGATAACATACACTAACTCTTTGGTTGTACCATACGTTACCAGTACATGGATAACATACACTAACACAATGTATGTTACCCATGTCTTGATAAAGGATGGTACAACCAACGTGTTAATGTATGTTACCCATGTACTGGTAAAGTATGGTACAACCACCGTGTTAGTGTACGTTACCCATGTACTGGTAAAGTATGGTACAACCAACGTGTTAATGTACGTTACCCATGTTTTGGTAAGGTATGGTACAACCATTGTGTAAATATATGTTACCCATGTCTTGTTAAAGTATGATACAACCACCATGTTAGTGTATGTTACCCATGTACTGGTAAAGTATGGTACAACCAATGTGTTAGTGTATGTTACCCATGTACTGGTAAAGTATGGTACAACCAACAACACCTTGGTTGTACCATACTTTACCAAAATATGGGTAATATACATTAACACCTTGATTGTACCATACTTTACCAAGATTGGGTAACTTACATTAACACATTGGTTGTACCATATTTTACTAAGATTCGTGCAACATAAATTAATTTTGTAGAATACAGAATGTCTATTTGACAATAACACAAAATAAAACCCAACTTTTTCTCCTACATTTGCGTTTAATGATTTTTATATTTGTATCAGTTCCTTTTTTTTCTGTTTAGTGTTCAATATCAACACCCAGTATATTTATAGTACACAATTAATAGAAAGTTGATTCCAAGTAGATCATGTGTTAAGTTTGTTTGTTTGAAACTAGTCGAGAGTTATTTGCACAAACCGTCCATGATTTCGAAGAGATAGGTTAGAAGGAAAGTGGCTTATTAACTCTTTTATGAGTTGGATTGACCGTCATACTATAACGCTCCCACAGCTAAATGGGCAATTTTGTTCCGTGATAAAATTCGAGCCCACATTTCGAAAGTTGCTAGTTGAGAGCCATTACCACCAGTCTGAGCCTTGGCTACGTGTAAGGATAAGTAGCTGTGTACTTAAATACCTGTTTATGTACTGTTCTATTCTCAGCTGCCACATTACTTGTGTCTATAAACTGGGTATACCAGTATGTTGTCTAAACATCTTCCTTGATGTGGACTTCTGCACGTTGTGAGGTGACCTCTGACTGTACCATTCATCTTTAGAAAAGACGGGATCATTTCTCACTTTCTACTTTCGTAATCTAGTTTTTCTAGATTCTTGACTAAGTCATTATTTGAGGGAAAACACTTGATGACGCTGCAGAGAAATCAGCCTTCACTGGTACCATCTCAGCCAAATTAGTCTCTACTAGAAACACCAGATCCAAATATATCTTTATTGGGGACATCACAGCCAAACTAATATCTACTGGGGACATCAGAGACAAATCTGCCTTTACAGGTGACAGCACAGACAAGTCAGTCTCTATTGGGGAAATCACGCCGAAGTCTATGAAGAGAGAACATGAGAATATCTTAGGAGTTGAGTGGTGTCTGTCAGTAGAGACCATGAGAATATTTTAGGAGTTGAGTGGTATCTGTCAGTAGAGACCATGAGAATATTTTAGGAGTTGAGTGGTATCTGTGAAGAGAGAACATGAAAATATCTTAGGAGTTGAGTGGTGTCTGTGAAGAAAGAACATGAAAATATCTTAGGAGTTGAGTGGTGTCTGTGAAGAAAGAACATGAGCATATCTTAGGAGTTGAGTGGTGTCCGTGAGGCGAGGCCATGAGAATATTTTAGGAGTTGAGTGGTATCTGTGAAGAGAGAACATGAAAATATCTTAGGAATTGAATTATGAATGTGGAGAGAGAACATAAGATTATCCTAGTGATTGAGTGTGTATGTTAGGAGAGAACATAAGATTATCCTAGTGAATGAGTGTGTATGTTAGGAGAGAACATGAGAACATCCTGAAGGTGAAGATCAATCAGCCAATCAACTATTGCTAGGGTCAACCAAGTTCCAATATCAGATGCCTTCAACATGTCTGTTCCTATAGTGCCTCAAACCTTTCACATTGCTGCACTGTTCTCAGTTTGAGCAGCTTTCTATATTGTAGCACGTCCATTGTACAATTCTGTGATTGGTTAGGACCTAGAGTATTGAATTTGTATGTTTTATTATGGACAATATTTTATCTAAGAAAGAAAACAGAAAATGACCATGCATAGACTTTGTAATCACACAATCACCATTCTTGATAGTCTCTTTAGTCTATCAGTGACAGCTGTACAACTAACCTATACTTATAAAAATGGAACATCTAAGCCATCTAGTTTCTGATTTTTAACACTTACATCATCATGCTTATCTGCTACTATCAAAGTAGGTTATGTCAACTAAAAGTCAGATGATATATTCTGAATCCTTCCTGCTGTTTTCACTGAAAACAGTTTCGACACTAACAAATCTTGCAGTGGTTATTTGACCTGCTCTTGATTTGGTAGCGAAAGGCACAATAGCTATAAGTGTAACTTAGAGCCAGGTTCCATTAATTGTTCTTGTTACAACTCCTAATATTTTCGAGCTTTTTCTAAGTGGATATATTAGAAAGAATTACAGTGGTTAAAATTCATCAGCAACATTTTCTATCCAGAGTTTAAAAACATGTGACATCTCTTCTATAACAGACTTATGCTGCTACACATTGTTTCACTGATACAGTTTGTATCCAGACAAATTTCTCCATTCCTCCTATCAATCTGTCTCTCACTACTATAATAATCTACCGCCTTCTATGGACAAATACATACACATGGCAGTGTTTACTCCATCTCTTTTCCTATCAATGACAACGATGTACAAACATTATCCCATTCTAATGGACATTATGTGCAGGAAAATGAATTGATTCTATCTTTACTCACATGAATTTCGTCCTTCAGATGTGGATTTACCCTTTGATATAGGATACGGTCTTTGATAATCAGTATACCATCTATAAATAAAATTAAAAAAAACTACTTGAAAATCGAAACGAAAAGGCTTTCCACCTAAATTTCCTCATTCATGTAGGTGAAAATGGCTACACTGATATGGTGCAACTGTAGAGATTTCTTTTTTAAACTTAAATACCATCAAGAAATTACCTCATTATTAATATCCTGTACAGCTTTCTTTATAGTAGACTTCTTTGAAAAGATTATCATTTAGCAGTATTTATTATAAGGATAAGTTTATATGGTAGACAGAGAGAGTATCACTAATCGTTGATCAGCCTACTCTATTCCATGACTATATTACTTTCACCAATATTTGCAAAGTTGTTTTAGACAAGAATCGAAAAAAGTGAATGGGATTATAGATTAGTTACCCTTTCAGTCTTGCACATCAGTTAACAGGATATTACCAACACCCTTAGAGAATGCTTCTTATGGTACTCAAATACCTCCAACTTTTACCTTGGATATCACGAAGTTTTATAATAACGTATTAATAATAAAAGAATACGTACACTAACATATTATCAAGTTCAGATAAAATAGTAGAACAAGTCGTACACAAGATTCAGGACATTATAACGGAGCAATAGTAAATCAAGTTGTCAGGGTTTTATATATATCAGTGGGCTGGGGATTCTTCTACAGTAACTGTCTGTGATTTGTTGGCGATAAATTCGAACAATAAAAGGATAGCACACAATCCATTTGTTTTAAAATAATATATTCAAAACAAGACAAACGTTTGTACACAATTTTTTACACTATAGGATATCACAGTTTTATCTAAAACTCTAAGTAATTCTCTTTTCTTGTCAAAAGTCCAATTAGGCTCATTCAATTACTTTAGAGTCCAAGTGACAAGACGAAATATTTTTTCTCTATTTTTATCAGTGAGTAATTCACTTAAGTTCCCCCGTAGGTTATCACAGTTGTATTCTGAACTTTAAATGTTATCTATTTTTCGTCAAAGTCCACACAGACGGGTTCAATTACTTTAGAACACCCTTTGACAAGACAACATATTCTCCTTATCTCTATTAAAGTGTGAAACTCAATTTAAAATATCACATGTAATGGCTAGTCATTCACACATCGGCTTACTTCTCGTTTTCTTTTGCTAACTAATCTTATGAATGAACTGCACTTGACTTACACTCGCTTGATCGCCTATATTTATATATTGTTCACTCAGGCATCGAACTTTCTCTATACTATTCAAGCGGTGCTATAATTTAACAATACTCAGTTAAGGTAACGAGAAAAATACCGAAGATTCGAGTAACGTGATTTCAACAATAACAGTAAAGCCTAGACAACAATATATTTGCAAACACAATGTACTATTCGTACAGAATTACGTAACGAACTTTGTCACAACTAACACTTTAAAACAATTCGTCTTCAACATTCCTGTCTTAAAAATTAAACAATCATTAAACGTTAAGTCACAAAATATACTAAATAATAACACTTACACTAAATAGTCTTGTATATCCAACATAAGTAATACACTAACTGAAGGTTGAAAGGGTCTGATAAGCGGACAATAATAGCTGAAGTCGTACAACAAGTTCAAGCACTAGGGGTCATATAATGGATAATAATAGTTCAATTCATACACAAAGTTATTGCCATTTCCGGGGTCTAAGGGTCTCATAAGTAAGAAATAATAGATCAAGTCTTACACTGAAAAATGTTGATACTCATCAAACTTCCCTAACATAATATCTAAAGACGAAAGACTTTCGAAACGTCGTCCTCTACATTTGTGTTTCTACAACAGTCAGTTGCCTTGCATTCAACTAACTTTCATCTTGAATACTCTGCCTAAACATCCTATCAAATGATAATATCGTCTGTGTATTTTTACTACCATATCTTATTCGTAGGGATGTTTCATACAGAATAAGTTTGAAAATCGACACTAAACATTTCAAAACAAGAACTTTTGTCAAATGAAGCAAAAAAGCCCTAAAAACTTAATCCTGTAAAATATAATTAGAAGGAACCACTAGAGCAAGATCTAACACATATCTTCAAATGTTTAAACTCCTCGCGAGGGTTATTATGGGATTCATGTCTATCATTATCACTTACTAACTCTTACGACTTGTTAAGAAGGTTGATGTTGTATTACAAAAGTCGCTCAGTAAGACGGGTATAAGTTTACGGAATTACAATAAGAAAAATGGGTTTACATTTCTCATGGTGGACAAAGTACAGACTGACATTCTCAAGCATCGCGCCAAAAACAAACAAAAACATCAAAGCATAATTTATGGACAACTTTAAATATTTATTGATATTTATGATATTTCTTTAATCAATATTGGTGTGAAGACCTGGTCAGACAATTGTTTATTAACTTTGTTGAAATTAATCCTAAGTGTTGTTATTGTAAATAAATTGTGTTCTTGTTGTTGAACCCTGATTGTAATGGCGTGTTCATTTTACACCGTTACAAACAGCCAGCTGTGATATTTGACCGGCTTTTTATGCTACAACAGCAACCGCAAATTGCATAATGTGTTTTTTTGACAATGGGACTTGAACCATGAACCCTCCGATTCACAATCCGATCATGCTAACACAGGAACTCCATATTTATACAGGTGTCTTCTGGTTTTATACTTCGTCATTACCCTTCTACAGACGTCATCTATTTCTCTGATACCCTAATGTAATTTATGATATGTGAGGGAATACGATAACTTTTATCTCCCTCCACCATCAACACTGATGACGCATCTTACAAAGGTACAGATTATTTCTCAGTATACCGAATCCAAATCTACTATTTTCGTACAAAACTGCTTCTCACAAGTCGACCACGTTTGGGCAGCACTGAACATTGACAAGTTATGTGGGGAGCAGTGACGACCTACATGTGACGTCAGTGACTGATAAAGAAAGTTTTCTGTCAGTTAGAAGCTGATGGTGTTGTTGGAAAGTGTTTATTTCAGTAAGATGAGGCACAATTTCATGATGATTCGTGAAATACTGGACAGTAGCCTGAGGAGGATTTATAAAACTGAAAATTTATTTTAACAGTCTGATGTTTTGTTTAATAACAAACAGAAGTGCCATTGCATTTTAATCTAGGGGTGCAAGAAGTGGAATAGCAAGGAAGTGGTGCATCTTGGAGTATATATAGTGGGGTAGCAACGGGTGAAGGAACTGGTGCACATTAGGAAATATATAGTGGGGTAACAACAGGTAAAGTAATTGGTGCATCTTGGGGCATATGTAGTGGGAAAAAACGAGTGAAGGAAAGTGATGTATCTTGGGGCATATATAGTGGGGTAGCAACGGGTGAAGTAAGTGATGCATCTTGGGGCATATATAGTGGGGTAGCAACGGGTGAAGTAAGTGATGCATCTTGGGGCATATATAGTGGGATAGTGATTTAGAAACAGATGACGTTTTTTAAACCAGCATGTAGTTAATAATAGTTATTAGACCAACATTTAGTTAATAATGGTTATTAAACCAGCATGTAGTTAATAATAGTTATTAGGCCAACGTGTAGTTAATAATAGTTATTAGGCCAACGTGTAGTTAATAGTAGTTATTAGATCCACATGTAGTTAATAATAGTTATTAGACCAACATGTAGTTAATAATAGTTATTAAACCAACATTTAGTTAATAGTAGTTATTAGACCAACATGTAGTTAATAATAGTTATTAGACCAACATGTAGTTAATAATAGTTATTAGACCAACATTTAGTTAATAATAGTTATTAGACCAACATGTAGTTAATAATTGTCATCAAACCAT
>NW_013678612.1:0-1550 GCF_000517525.1 Limulus polyphemus | reverse complement strand
CCAAAAACAAACAAAAACATCAAAGCATAATTTGTGGACAACTTTAAATATTTATTAATATTTATGATATTTTTTTAATCAATATTGGTGTGAAGACCTGGTCAGGCAATTGTTTATTAACTTTGTTGAAATTAATTCTAAGTGTTGTTATTGTAAATAAATTGTGTTCTTGTTGTTGAACCCTAATTGTAATGGCGTGTTCATTTTACACCGTTACAAACAGCCAGCTGTGATATTTGACCGCCATTTTTATGCAACAACAGCAACCGCAAATTGAATAATGTGTTTTTTTGACAATGGGACTTGAACCATGAACCCTCCGATTCACAATCTGATCATGCTAACACAGGAACTCCATATTTATACAGGTGTCTTCTGGTTTTATACTTCGTCATTACCCTTCTACAGACGTCATCTATTTCTCTGATACTCTCCTCCTCAGGCTACTGTCCAGTATTTCACGAACCATCATGAAATTGTGCCCCATCTTACTGAAATAAACACTTTCCAACAACACCATCAGCTTCTAACTGACAGAAAACTTTCTTTATCAGTCACTGACGTCACATGCAGGTCGTCACTGCTCTCCACATAACTTGTCAATGTTCAGTGCTGCCCAAACGTGGTCGACTTGTGAGAAGCAGTTTTGTACGAAAATAGTAGATTTGGAGTCGGTATAGTGAGAAATAATCTGTACCTTTGTAAGATGCGTCATCAGTGTTGATGGTGGAGGGAGACAAAAGTTATCGTATTCCCTCACATATCATAAATTACATTATTTATAAAGCTGAACATTTGTTTTAACAGTCTGATGTTTTGTTTAATAACAAACAGAAGTGTCATTACATTTTAAACTAGGAGTACACGAAATGGAATAGCAAGGAAGTGGTGCATCTTGGGGCATATATAGTGTGGTAGCAACGGGTGACGGAAGTGGTGCAATTTGGGGGCATATATAGTGGGGTAGCAATGGGTGAAGGAAGTGGTGGATCTTGGGGCATATATAATGGGGTAACAAAGGGTGAAGGAAATGGTGCATCTTGGGGTATATATAGTGGGGTAGCAACAGGTAAATTAAGTTGTGCATCTTGTGGCATATGTAGTGGGGTAGCAACGGGTGAAGGAAGTGATGCATCTTGAGGCATATATAGTGGGGTAGTGATTTAAAAACAGATGATGTTTTTTATACTAACATGTAGTTAATAATAGTTACTAGACCAAATCTTAGTTAATAATAGTTAATAGACCAACATTTACTTAATAGTAGTTATTAGACAAACATTTAGTTAATAATAGTTATTAGACAAACATTTAGTTAATAATAGTTATTAGACCAACATTTACTTAATAATAGTTATTAGACCAACATGTAGTTAATAAGAGTTATTAGACCAAATTTTAGTTAATAATAGTTATTAGACCAACATGTAGTTAATAATAGTTATTAGACCAACATTTATTTAATAATAGTTATTAGACCAACATGTAGTTAATAATAGTTATTAGACCAACATTTAGTTAATATTAGTTATGAGACCAACATGTAGTTA
>NW_013678611.1:9715-10735 GCF_000517525.1 Limulus polyphemus | reverse complement strand
CATATAATCCACTGTTGTACTGAGTATAACTAGCTGTCTACAACAGGTAGTGTTTATTAGACTGTTTTACATATAATCCACTGTTGTACTGAGTATAACTAGCTGTCTACAACAGGTAGTGTTTATTGATCTGTTTTATATATAATCCACTGTTGTACTGAGTATAACTAGCTGTCTACAACAGGTAGTGTTTATTGATCTGTTTTATATATAATCCACTGTTGTACTGAGTATAACTAGCTGTCTACAACAGGTAGTGTTTATTAGACTCTGTTTTATATATAATCCACTGTTGTACTGAGTATAGCCAGCTGTCTACAACAGGTAGTGTTTGTTAGACTCTTATATATATAATCCACTGTAGTACTGAGTATCACTAGTTGTCTACAACAGGTAGTGTTTATTGATCTGTTTTATATATATAATCCACTGTTCTTCACTTGTAGGTGCCATGTATATATATGTTTTAAACATACAAACCAAAAGACATCATCCAATGCTCTAACCTTGCTGTATGTGTTCGTTGATTTCTTGTGTTCGGTTTAGTTGTTGTTGTTTTTTATGCGTCAGTTAACTGTAAGATTTGTGTTCTGTTCTTCAGTTACTACCGTTTTAGAATACTCTGACATATTATATTTTTCTGGTGCTGAACGATCTTTTTCTGTAAACTTTAAAAGAGAAGCTGTTGGTGTTGTTTGAAGTTAAGCACAAAGCTACACAATAGGCTATCTGTGCTCTGCCCACCACTGGTATCGAAAACCGATTTATAACGTTTTAAGTCCGCAGATATACCTCTGTGCCCCTGAGGGGCAACGTCAAAAGTTGCAAAGCAAAGATAAATGTATTTTTAAGAGGGTCTCCAGCAGTATTTAGTTAGGACTAATATCAATAGTGACGATATTGTTACGTCTGTGTTCGTTTGTTAATTTTCCGTAGAAATTCTTTCCCAGAAACTTCAATGATACAAGTCCTTTCTTAATTAAAACTAGTTTATTATTTCTCAATTCAACTTTGCAATAC
>NW_013678611.1:2222-8917 GCF_000517525.1 Limulus polyphemus | reverse complement strand
AACTGTAGGACGTATTAATATAAAACTGTAGGACGTATTACTGTAAAAACTGTAGGACGTATTAGTGTAAAAACTGTAGGACGTATTAGTGTAAAAACTGTAGAACGTATTAGTGTAAAAACTGCAGGACGTATTAATATAAAAACTGTAGGACGTATTAATGTAAAAACTGTAGGACGTATTAGTGTAAAAACTGTAGGACGTATTAGTGTAAAAACTGTAGAACGTATTAATATAAAACTGTAGGACGTATTAGTGTAAAACTAGCAGGACGTATTAGTGTAAAAACTGTAGGAAGTATTAATGTAAAAACTGTAGGACGTATTAGTGTAAAAACTGTAGGACGTATTAGTGTAAAAACTGTAGGACGTATTAGTGTAAACATATTTTAACGATCTTTCATTTTCTTCATCCGTTTTTAACAGAATAACACGATTAGCGGATTTTATCTTTTCCACAAACTGAAGCACGTACATGATATACATTAAAATATCTTCTGTCATATAAACAGTTTTGATCATATCACCAATGTGTAAAACGGACCAGTTTGGAGGTTTTGTGTTATTACTCAAACAAAAAAGACAAACAATAGTATCGAGATTGTTTGTGAAAGACATTGTTACGCTCACAACACCGAGGTGTGTTATATCTTTGGACCACATTGTTTCATTATATTTAAAACTCTGCGGAGCATGATGGAGAAGAAACATAACAAGGTGTTCGTTCTTACATCCAGCAAACCCTTCCCTCTGTAACCTATAATGTATTGATCATTTTTCTGTTTTAAATCATTAAATGTGTAGGTTTCAATTTGGAAGAGAAAGTAAAATAATTATGATGTATAAGCTATTATATATGCATATCTAACTATATCACGTACACTAACGTTTCCCAAACTTTTGTCATCAGTACCCCCTTAAATGAATATGATTCCTTGTGCGCGATCGTCCTTTTTTAAATGGGTGAAATAATGAGGTGACGAAATGTAGGGTCACTGTGACCCCTGGTGCTAATGATTGAAAAATCTAACGCTGGCATTTTAGAGTCAATAAAAATATATTAAGACGTTTAATTTTGCATCATTGCACTGTTGACTCGACCCTAATCGCTCCCCCCCCTCCTCCAAAGAGATCATTTGCGCCCTTTGAGGGCGAACCCACGCTTTGGGAAACGCTGAAGTTTAAATTATGTTAATACATGAGCACTATGAACCTGAGTCATCTGATTTGGGTAAAAGGTCAGGGGCAGAAAACATTTCAACTTTGTTGTAATGTGGAAATAACACACTAGGGCGTATTTTTCGTAGGAGGAATATATATATATAATATGCAGTTACAACATTTGAAACTAATGTAATTCCTTCTCTTTTTCAGCTATATCCTTAAAAAGCCCTCAGGAAGAAATAAACTACAACGAAAAATTTACTTGGATAGGAGGTAAATTATTTGTTTAATGTTAATTTATATTGTTTTACACTCAACTCCTGTATTTTTATTCAATAGAAAATCAAATAGAAAAATACATAAAATATCTCGAAAACAAATAGTTGTTATTTTATGTTTAAAAACTGGTATGCGTTTGAGCCACAAGCCAAAAACTAAATCGTAAACCTTTTTTCGATAACATTAGTTTATCGTTAGAGCGACATCTATAGTGTTGAATAATGTTACATTCTGGTTTCAACTTTAATTGATCCTAAAAATACAAATAATAGAAAATTACCAAACACACATACAGATAAATATTATGTTTATAGAACATCTATCACTTTCGTATTATCAGTCAAAACAAGCTGAAAGAAATTTGTTTTACTCATAATTGTTTCCACTCACGTGAAGTATGAAAATCACGTAAAGTCTGTACAGCGTCTGTGTGCACAGAATTATTCCGCATTCTTGGATTAATAAAATAAACCCCATCGTAGCTGTACCAACGTTTTCACTGCACAAAACGTGATTGTTGCTCGTGAAAACACGATAGGGAAGGGCGTGGTCTTGTAACACGTTTCCGACATAATAGCACGTGGCAGACTATTGTGTAATATAGTAATATTTTAAGTATGCGTGCTTTCTGAGTTAACTTGGGTGAACAAGAAGACAAGGATTGATATGTTCTTGAAAGATGTGTATCAAATAATTGTCTGTACCCACCTTTAAAAATCAGTTAGATAAAACATGAACTTGTATACAGAAAGAATTAGAGAACCAATGGCCATTTTCAACGAAACACCGTGATCTATCATTGTAATGTAACACTTATATCCTCGTGTTATTTAGTAGAATGAACCCTATCGATTTTAAGCAAGGTATTTTGTGAAACACTTTATTAATTTATATTATTTTTGTTAGGGTTAACTCTTGTTGGAATATTTGAATATGTTTTGTTTTGGGTTAATTAATCACACTTTTTGTACACTACAAGACCAGTTACTCTTACCCATTTTATTACTTTCTTTTACAACAAACCCACCGAAATAATTCATTTACTTCCTTTCGTTTCAAAAGTTGTAATGTTTTATGTTACAGTGCTCTGAGTAATATTATGTTATATTGTTTGGATAATATTTAATGTGAGTACTCATATTTGTATTAAGTAACTTATTTGAATTATCAGCATGATATTTTAGTTGCTTTTTTTAATTCACAAGCTTTCGGCTAAATTACCTAAGCCTTCTACAGGTGCGAGACGTTTAACAAACAACAGGATCTAACGGAACAGTTCCAATTAAAGTTGCCAAGCAACAAGAAAAAACAAGAGCGTGTCCTATATATTCTACACAACAATAAGCCTAAAGCCTAATAAGCTAAAATAAAGTAATGTTACAAGGTCAAGAAACATAGCAAGCCATATTATTATTGTGGTTTGTTAACATAATGCCAGAAAGATAAAATCAAGAGTAAAAATAAATGTATAAAGTAAGATAAACAAAATGAAAAAATTAGGTTAGTTTTACAGCGACATTACAGTCAATGCCTGGTTTGATTTATTTAATGAAAAGTGATTAACTTACGCAATATGTTAATTAAGGTTAAGTCGCAAAAACAACAACAACAAAAAAAAAACGTTGTCTGCAACGTATCATGTGAATATAATAAGAATACCCCGGAGAGACCAAACGTACTGTTAACATTAGGATGAAGGAACATCAGAGAGACATCAGACATTGTATTACACGCTAGAAAGGAAAACCACAACGTTAACCTCAAGAATATCAAAATAATTGCCAAGAAGGACTGTAACACCAAAAAGGGAAAAATTAAAGAAGCCATTCCAATAGCAACTCATGATTGTGGTCCTCCTACAATCATTAACCAAAATCATGGATTTCCCCTTCATGCTTGCTGGTTGGCTCTTGAAAACAATTTGAATTCGAATTGTTCCGTTAGAATCTGTGCATTAAAAAACTAAAATAACGTAGTGGTAGTCCAAATATATTACTTAATACAAATATTTGATAGTATTGGGTGGTTTCTTTTTGATTATTTGATAAAAAAACCAGGCATTGTCAAGTCTGCTTAATAAGTCACTGTTTAAACGCCGAAAATCGGGGAAGTATAACAATGGCCAAATTAAGAAGAAAGTGGGGGGGGGGGAGAATCTTTGCAGTTAACTTGTTTTTTTTTTACAGTTTCTAGGTCTATTGGTTTCTAATATTTCCCTGGCTTTTAAATCGTATGTAAATAGTGTTTCATAGAATCTATTCTCTCCCATCGTCCAGCCCAACTGATGGGTCTTTGTATTAGACGAAAAATTTATTGACCAGTTACTTGTGGGGGACAAAAGATAGATATAAAATCTTGTACTTTACACACTTGTAGTTTCGAGTCGCAATGGACAAATTAAGAAGAATGTGAAAAAAAAACAACATTTACAGTTTTTATCTCTCTGACTAGAAGTACAACACGTGTAACTTCCATATAATTAATGATAGACCTAACTGTACAAATAAATAATGCCTGAACAGAGATTCTAACTATTCTTGTCTAAATTTCACAGACTTTCAATGAAATTATAAATGCTAACCCATAAGCGCTCATTACGTGACATCAACAACACAAAACTGGTTAAACAACAATAAAAACATCAAAATTTGAAAAAAATAGCCTACAACACTTCCCCCTCCCTGGTTTATATAATCCCTTGAACAATCCTATTTTACATGAAAACATGGTTGTATTTATTATCACGTGTTTCCATCCTGAACTGGAGGTTCAGCATCTAGTGCTGTAGTTTTCGTGTTGTGCATGTTAAATAATCCCTTGGTTATATACTAATCTCACACCTGTGTTTCTGAATAAAGTCAGTTCCCAATAAGCACTCTTTCTTAACGTTAAATATCCATACGTCATGTTGTGTAAGAAGCTTTCCACAGTGAAAGTGACTTCTAGCTTTCCTTTTACTGAAACTTTACTGACACTTGCTACTAGCATCAATCCACCTTTCTCATTGATCCTTCTAGGCAATTTCCCATAATTCATTATTAGATCGTGCTGTAGAGCCACATAGTGCAGGGTTTCCATTAATGAACCCAATGACTCGTGGACTGGTTTCTTTAAGTAACGCATTTCTTATCTCAACTGTGGCAAATTAAGGGTATCGTCTCCTGGGCGTACTAAGAATGATTGATTCATCAGAATGTCTATGATTTCCACACTTATATCAAATTCCTCTTCCTGTAATTCTTTAGAGGTCGTGTCTGTATTCTAAAAGCTTTTGTGTGTAATTCCTGGCAATATGTCTTTTTATTTTGCAGTTGAAATACTTACTATATTGTAACTTACTTCTACCATTTCAGTTGTATAAATTTGTTAGTTCCTCTAAAATTCCGTTAGAGGGAGTTGTTCTGGTGATCCCATAGCTCCAGCTGGTGCTTATAGTTGTTTACCTGAAACTCAAATTGACTCAAGCTCCATTGTCAACTGGACAGTTTCCTTTAAAGACGTGCACTTTCTTTCTTTTAGCCTAATTTTCATCTGTTATGAATTGGTTACTATCCAATAAATCCATCATTTCACGTGGAGCATCTATATCAGATAATAAGACAAGTTTTTCCAGCAAGTTCGGCTGAAGTATTTTTTCCTCGTTATTCTGTTACTAAACTTTGTTTTAGAAATTTCCTTCTGATATGACATTCCAACTCTGTAAAGGTGATCATTGATGATTGGTAGCTATTTATTATAATTCTCTGTGTAGGAAGGTTACTTAATGGCGTTAAAGCTGGTCCTTTTAAATGTACAGCTTGTTGTTTAATTGTTTTTTAAGACTCGCAACTTATGTAAATTAATATGAAGAACTATACACGGAGTTTTCTTTACGTTAGAATATTGTCTTGACCAGAATGTTTGTATATTTTGTAACAAATAAGATCATTATTATTGAGATGGAATAGAAATACACTTAATGTTGTCAAACTGAGAAATTCGTGTTATATTAAACATGTACATATGTAATTTGTATAATGACACATGTTCTATGGACATAATGAACGATTTATTAGAACAGCAAACAATTTTATCAGACACCTGTAGAAAGATGTGTAATTCAACATTTCACCTATCACAACAAAACCTTACCAAACCATATATAATGACAAAATATAACATAAAATTATTATAAGTAACCTTATATCAGTTCATATTAAACATTCAGTACTTGGTTGGTCCTCCTCATACTCTTAATAAACTCCGCAAGGCGACGTGGCATGCTGTCGATGAGGTTATTGATGTAATCTACTGTAATTTCATCCCAACTTGTCACTAGAAGGTGCTGCAACTCAGCTAAGTAGCTGATTTATGGTCGTGGTTAGCAATTTTCCGACTCGGTTCTGTCCAATCTTAATGAGATTACAATCTGGAGGCTTTGCTTGCCCACGGCAATCTTGTAACATCCTCCTGGTCGAGATAATCTTGTACAATACGAGCACAATCACAACGAAAAGAAAAAACATTTTTTCCTTATATTCCAGGCTTAGGAGAAAAACTTCATAGGATAATGAGTAAACTTAACATCTCTGTAGTTTTCTTAAGTCCTTTTACACTATCGACAGTCTTACGAACATAAAATCCCCACTTCCCAGTTCTCTTCCAAAGAACACCAGGTGTGAGTGTAATAAAGAATACATTGGGGAAACACAACGCCCGTTACAGGAAAAAACCCCACAGATATATCAAGAACTGTGTTATAAACACGTCAGCTATAGCTTTTTACGCTCAGGAAAACGACCATATAATGGACATAAAAATACTAAGATATTAGACAAAGAAGAAAACACCAAATGTAGGAAAATCAAGGAAGCTATTGCCATTCCAGTACAAGACAGTGGACCACTAATCAAAACAACGGCCAACAACTACTCAATACTGCATGGACACCACTAATAAAAGACATAAAACATATTAGTTGTCGTGGTTTCGATGTAAAATTAAGCCTTTAATATTACAAAATATTATTTGAAGTTGAATAATTCCTTTATTTTTATTTCTCTACATAACGCTAATAATTGTATTTTCCTTATGATTATATTGAAGCAACCGATTTATATTCTATGCTAACTTGAGTACCCGTCCCCTGGACGGAAGTTATGTAAACTCATGATTAATGAAAGGTTATCTTAGTACATGAAAAGTTGCTTGCCTTATATGTAATTGTAAAAAACGCAAAAATACTCATAAAAAAAATTGCAAAACACAAAATGT
>NW_013678611.1:0-1264 GCF_000517525.1 Limulus polyphemus | reverse complement strand
AAAAAAAAAAAAAAAACAAAGGAAAAAACGTTTTATTGTTTCATAAAATCATAAAGGCCCTTTTGATACTAGGGTTAAAACAATCTATTTCAAAGACTTGTATACTTTGAAGCATTGCTCTAATGACTAACTTATACACTAGAAACATTCAGAGTAATGTTGTTTCTACAGCTACAGATATTAAAGAAGATTACAGAGAGGCGCTGGTCAAGGGGCTACCATTTCCTATCTTAACCATTGCTGAATACTTTAGTCAAGATTCGGAGGGTTTCTGTTGGGGACGTCGTTACCGGATGGCCGGATATTACTCTTGCATACTGCTTTGGTGAGTTTCTTCTGTTAACAAATATAACAGTATTTAATTTTATTACCGAAATTAACTTGCAGTGCAATGAAAGACACGTGACTGTTCGAGACTCTCGTTATTTGAAAGGCTTCGCACTGGAAAAGTAGAAATAATTTATAAAATTGTAATAAATTCATTAACTTTATCAGTTTTAAAAATGATATAAATATGTGGTGTTTAAACCTTTAAATAAATAGCTAAGTGCGTGATTTGAGCCTTAAAGAAATATATATATATATATATATATATATGAGGAGCAGATCCCACTAAACCAACCGTTAACACATAACTTGTTATTGCTGGACTGTGTAATCTAATTACCTTCATTATATTTCGCATGGCCAAGCTGTTGACGTTTATTGCAAAATTGTGAATCAATATTTATATTAATTAACTACCATGGTGAAAATAACAAGCTAAATATTGTTATATCGTGTTTTATTGTTGGACGTGTTCGATGTCAATGTTTTCATTACAGACTTTCATTAGTATAATCTTATTGTTGTATTATTTAGTACATATTCAATAGTTCCATCAATCTTGTCTTCAATCAGATTTGCTTTTGTTCTTAATTATTCTTTAAATATTATGTCTGTTACGTCGTGATATTACTTTAATTTTCTATAAATTTCTTCTTGATTTTCTTTCAGTTTTTTGTAAATTTCCTCTTCGTTTAATTGTCTGTCTTCTTGTTCTTCGTTTAATCATCTATCTTCTTGTTCTTCGTTTAATTGTCTGTCTTCTTGTTCTTCGTTTAATCATCTATCTTCTTGTTATTCTTTTAATTGTCTGTCTTCTTGTTCTTCGTTTAATTGTCTGTCTTCTTGTTCTTCGTTTAATTGTCTGTCTTCTTGTTCTTCGTTTAATTGTCTGTCTTCTTGTTCTTCGTTTAATTGTCTGTCTTCTTGTTCTTCGTTT
>NW_013678610.1:3485-9663 GCF_000517525.1 Limulus polyphemus | reverse complement strand
TGTTACAGGAAGTTATGTTGCGTCAATCCCATGATAGTTTAACAGGAGGACATCTGCAAAAATAAGTGAGCAATAGTCTCCAAGGATTGAGCACAAAGAGAACACATACCAGAATTCGGAATTGGCATATGAACCAACTTAACATTCATGGTAATAGCGTGATGCCACAACAAATAATCAAGTTCACATAGGGTGTAGCCTAAAAACGAATCAAAGGTATGGGCTATATCTTCTCCCAATATTCATGGGCTACCACAGACGACCAGAATGGACGAGGTGGAAGTTGCCGACTAAATAGCCCTTTTAACAAACTAGTGAACGCCTTAAGGGATACACCAGACAATCTCTGCAGTTCACCCTTAAAAGAATTATAAAAATACAGCCCAAAGGAATAGGTATACGAACATGTGGGCAAACTCTCAACCACCCGCATCCTCCAAAGAGGCGGCAAACTTGATAAAAGTAAGTTCAAATGCTTTAAAACAAAACTTGGACGTATATCGGCATTACACTCCACGATTTGTTCAACTATTGCATCATGACGTAAAAACCGAGGAATAACCTCATATAACAAATGATGCACCTGCGATATTCCAGCATTAAAAAATTCACGAAAAGAGAAAGAATTGCCAGCAGCATCAGTAACATGTCGATTAAGAAATAAAGGTTGTTCATAAATATCCACCACATCAGTAATAGGAGGTTGACTCGATCCAGATGACAGAAACTCCCAAGCCCGAAAAATCGGAGAAAGAAAACATAACAAATAGAAAGACACTTTACTAGTAAAAGTACGAAATCCTAATTGTAAATCGCCCACTGTATTTAGTGAAGACAAGATTAATGAGAGTAAAACCGGATGACAACTCCCATTCAAAGCATTCTGCAAATGTTTCAACCAATATGCATATTTACAGGTACGAACATCTACCATCATCCCTTTTATCAGTAATGAGTATATCATACTTTACTCTATGAATACCATCATTCCAAATAAAAGGAAGCATTTCCCTGCGAATCCGATCATACATCGAATCACGCATAGGTAAAACTTGTAAGGGATACCAAAACAAAGTCGCAGTCAAAGAATTTATTACCAAAGCCTTTCCCCTTAGTGACATTGATCCATGACGCCAAGAAACCAAAATCTTAACAAAACGAGATACAACCTCTGACCACTTCAAATAATACATAGCCTCACTCTCGGGATGAAACGTGATGCCCAAAACTTTCATGGGATCATTAGATATATGGATCCGATGCACTAGTAGATCTGGATGTATAGCCCAATTCCTCATCCACAAACCTCTACTTAATTAATTAATCCTGCTACCAGATGCTCTACCAAACAAATCACAGGCATCTATCACAGGAGAAACAGTGGAAACATCGCACAATGTAACAGAAAGATCATCAACATGTTGATATAAAAACTAAAACTATTCTGATGAGGGCCCCCAGTGGCACAGCGGTATGTCTGCGGACTAGCAACGCTAGAATCCGGGTTTCGATACCCGTGGTGGGCAGAGCACAGATAGCCCATTGTGTAGCTTTGTGCTTAATTACAAACAAATTCTGTACACGCTGAAGAAGCATAGCATGAAGTGGCTCAACACATAATATATACAAAAGGGCTGATAGAGGGCAACCCTACCGGATGCCCCTATTCACAGGAAAAGCATTTGTGAAAAAAACATTATATTTAACAACACTAACTACATGCGAATAACAGATATGAATCCACTGAATAAACTGTTCACCAAAACCAAAACAAACCAAACAAATAAGGAAACTCAATTCGGTCAAAAGCCTTCATCTGATCCAACTTCAACAGGATGCCCCCTTTGTGATGACCCCCAAGATAATCCATAAGGAGCTTCAACATAACGGGAACCGACACAACATCTCTACCAGTTATACAGCCCGTTTGATCAACGGAAACCAAGTGAGACACAACTCGAGATAAACGAGTGGCCAAAATTCTCGACAATATTTTATAGTCCGTGTTTAAAAGTGTAATGGGTCTACCATTCTCGACACAACGACGATCGCCACCCTTTGGAAGTGAAATAATAATACCTAGTTTCATACTATCGAGCAACTCGTGTTGAAAGAACAATCCATTCAGAATAGCAACACATTCCTCCTGGAAACAAGGGAAAAAACATCAAAAAAATTCCACTGTAAGCCCATCAGATCCTAGAAACTTGCTAGCTGACATATGAGATAATGTTTCTATTGTAAACCCATCAGATCCTGGAAACTTGCTAGCTGACATATGAGATAATGTTTCCATTGTAAACCCATCAGATCCTGGAGACTTGCTAGCTAACATATGAGATAATGTTTCCATTGTAAACCCATCAGATCCTGGAGACTTGCTAGCTAACATATGAGATAATGTTTCCATTGTAAACCCATCAGATCCTGGAGACTTGCTAGCTAACATATGAGATAATGCCTCTAAAACTTCCTGAAGCGTGACTTCACCCTCACATGAAATCGCTCAGGTTCATCCAAAGTGCTAGATACAAAAGAAAAAAGCTTCTCCATATCACTAGTCTTTAACCCTTCAGAACTATATAAAGCAGAATAATAGTCGAGTAATACCTCCCCGATATCCACGTGGCCATATGCCAACCGACCACGAGCATTAAATAAACTACAAATTTCAGACTTCCACGAGTGATGTTTTTCAGTTCGCAGAAAATACTTTGTACTTCTTCCCCCTGTTCAAACCAATGGATATGACCACGTAAGCAAACGCCATCAATCTGATCCAAATCCCCCAACTCATGTTCTAAATCAAACAACTTCTGCTTCGAACCAGTAGGGTAGCTATCCAACAAACGATATTTTTTTCGCAATAGCACGTGACAAAAACTTCCTCCTAGCACGAGTGGCTACCCCTTTCCGCTTGGAAAAGGCAATAGACGTCTGGGTAATTGCATCCTTAAATTGTACATACCAAGAAATTTTATCAACATAATAGATGGGCCATAGTTTACTTCTGTCAATCAGCTTAGTAATAGTTCAAACAAACGTTACATCCGATAACAAGGCATTATTGAAGTGCCAGTAACCCCTACATCTTGGTACCATACTAAAATAAAAAACAACAGATAACAAAGCATGATCACTTAAGGGAAACCAACTACGAGAAAAATCCACAAACTGTTGCAATGAGTTAGACACTAGAACTTTATCAATGCGAGATTGATACAATTCACCCTTTATACATCTTCGCCACGTATACAGACGCTAATCCCCACGACATACATCTAACATCATCCCGATAGCATAACACAAGAAATTTATCGAGATCTACATCCAAAAAGAATTTAAAGTCACCTAACAAAACCACTTTACCAGAACTTGCCTATTTTTTTTATTCCTGTAAACTCCCAGTGGAGCATAGGGCTGCAACAACACCTCGCCAACGGAAGGTGTTGTTGCAGTTACTTGTAGCAGGTTGGTTTTTACGGGGTGGAGTTGCTAGCCCCGCCCAACCCTCCTCCTTTCTCATCCTGGACTTGGGACCAGGCAAAGGCGGAGGTTGGCATGTTTGGTGTGACGGGGATTCGAACCCGCGACCCTCAGATTACGAGTCGAGCGCCCTAACCACCTGGCCATGCCGGGCCCAAACTTGGCAATAAAGAACTTATATTTTCAAAAAAACGTTTACTGTCAGAAGGAACATAAACTGTATACAGGAAAAAGGACATACCATCACAAAATCATATTTAATCGCCAACATACGACCATTATGATCGGAATAATGAAAAGATACATAGTCAGCACAGCGACGATGGACTAAGATAGCCACCCCCTGTCTCCCCTCAACAGAATTAGAAACAAAAACAGGCCCATTCCACAACTGAATGAGATTTTGTACATGACTATGGAGAAAAAACGTTTATTGTAAACAAATAATATCAAAATCGGTCAGAAAAACTCTAAACATTTCTATAACTTACCATAATTACGCAAACCATTTCAATTGATGCTACCTATCTTACAATTAGATACAGAAATGTAATTATTATGTGTCCATCAACAGTAAATCACAAGCACGTGACAAAGACCAGCAGAAGCATCAAAGAAACGTTTCCTACGAGAAGAAAAATCCTGTGATACAACTTTTGCGTATTTCCACTGTCGAGAGTGAGGGAATGCAACAGTAGAAAGTAAAACATTATGGTCCGATGAAGCTTTGTCATGAATAACATCAGATGTTGGCAACTGCGGAAAATCGGCGTCATACGTCGGCAGTTGACTATGAGATCGTTCTCTACTACCATGGGAAAACTTAGCTCGACGACTAACAGGAATCGACGAAAGACAAGCCCCCTGGACTGTAGATCGAGCTTCTACAGGTAAATCCTTTCCAGGAACAATAGCTTCTGGCTCCATGTGGTCAGAGAGATCAGTAGCAGGACGGATGCTGGTGACGACAGGGTCCTCTGTGCTTGCCTGCAACCGCCGGACAAAACCTAGCCCCTGTTACGGCACCGAAAACACAGTAACTGAGAACAGTTCGCATACAAATGGGCATCAATTAAACACAAATTACAAACTCTACGTTGGTGATCATGCTTTGTTTTAATAAAAACACTTTTCCCGAGGGGATCAACAACCTTTATCACGTATTCCTAAATAAATACCTGAATTCCTCTTCCATACTATAGGACCTTTCACATTACAGTCAAACTCGTTTAATTTAGAAACTAGAACGTCATCCGAAATGTATTCTGGCACCCCCCATAAACGAAACAGTTACAGCTTTGTTAGCGACACGACACCCGATACAGAAAACTTATTACCGTTAGTAGTAATGCCGTGATCAACAGCAATATCCACATTGCTCGCTACGACAAAAGTAACTTCATAACCTCCTGGGCGAGGTACAACAGACGAAATAAAAGATTCGCCATATTGCGTCGACACAGCATGTAAAACATCACCATGATTTACTGCAGAAACTTCCACAAAATTAGTTTGTTGCATAATGTCCACGTTCTTTCCCATCTTCACACTAGAAACACTGGATACATCAACACTTATTGACAATCTAAAAAAAACCCGCAAAGAACTTTGAAAAAAGTATCACTAACCAAATTGACGGACCTCGAAAAAAACACGTCATCACTCTCTGACGAGAACCCTCGCGACTACTATTTAGTTTACTACTCATTCTAGTGTTGATACTATTTTTCCCATTCTTATTACTTTAAATAAATCAGAATGGTGCAGATTATGTGAACAGATTTGTTTTGTAGATTCATATTTAGACTAATTAACTGTATGTGATTCAAAGTTAGTTTTTAATAATAACGAAAATTTTAAGAATCTGTTATTTGAAGTTTATCCTGAACATATTTAAAAAGCTCATACAAAAGCTTACGAAAGAGGAGTGTGAAGCATGTGATAATGATGATCCCATTCGTCATACAAATGTCAGGTTAGATCATGATGAAGCTATCTGTTTCATGTTGATAAAGATGGTATAGAAGCTTTATTTCAAGTAAGAGCTAGTAAGTTTATTAATTTACTGATTTGAGTCTGTCAGGTTTTTATAGGGCCGGATTCTGTACAGCAGAATAAACTTCATTATAAACTTCATAATAACTCTGAAACTGAATAGTCTTGTATATATAACAGAATCTTTGGGGCACAGTGGAGAACGATGATTTTATTCAATAATTATTTTCTTTGTAAATCTCCACATTTGATGATTTCAAAATGTTTAACAACTTCGTTTCTAATTTGTGTTAATATCATTTGTATACTATTTCGTGATTCTGAATAAAAGAAAACATGATAATTTCTTTTGTTTTTATTTTAAATTAATTCACAGTAATGATCCAGTAATTTGGTCTACATTCGATGACAAATCTATGAAAAGAACATTCACGTGAAAATGTTTTGATACAAAATTATGAACAAACATATTAATATTGTCTACATAAGACAGGACATTCTACAAGATTGTGGGGATCAGTGTGGGTAACTATTGAGCTCATGGGAATAAAGGACAAACAGAAAGTATACTTGGCTGACATTGAAGACGAATGCATATTAGAATTGGACCATCTACTACCAAGGAAGTTTGTAATTGATTTTCATAAATTGACGTTTGGGAATAACATAGGCCAAGTTCCTGTAACTGTTAAAAGAG
>NW_013678610.1:0-2807 GCF_000517525.1 Limulus polyphemus | reverse complement strand
GAAGGACATGCAGTACATGTAGTGCAAAAGGGGACCCAAGCATAAAGGATGCCCACCTTATGAAGAGTTGTCTGTGAATATGTCAGAGTTTGTGGAATTGTTATCGGAAAGGATGGATGATATTCACCATCAAATGTGTTCAAACTTGAAAACGTCTGCTGATTCGATGAAGCTGTCTTATGATAAGAGATCTACTGAAGTCAGCTTTGAACCAGGTTGTATAATCCCAGGAAGACCAAAGGGAAGTCTCCTAAGTTGTCTTCGCCATGGGAAGGCCCATATGACATAGTGGATCGTCTCTCAGACGTGACTTTCCGAATCAAATGTGGTCAGCGAGGTAAGCCAAAGGTGGTGCATGCCAACAGGCTTTGGCATTATCACGGTCCAGGACATTTCAGTTAGGACGAAGTGAACAAAGGAACAAATGACGCTGCTGAAGAGGTGTCACCTGAAAAAGCCAACGTCGAAGAAGAAACTCTACTCATTTTTGAGAAGGAAACGGTGAAGCTCTTGATGAAGTTACTACCACTGATGTGACTATTATCGACGATAGAACATTTCCTGATGAAGCAGATGAACCCCATATGAAACAGAAGCCAACGAGACGGAGACCAGTACAGAAGATACGTCCCGTAAAATTAAGAGACTTTGTTGAATTGTAATTTTGTGTTTGTAATTCTGTACATTTAATTAAGTTATTGTTAATTGTTATTGGTTTAATGCAAGTGGCTATTGTTCGGGACGAACAATACTAAGGAGGGGCAGTGTTGCGTCAGCGAGGTCACGTGATTAGTATCACGCCACGTCCTTCTCGAACCTTCGTGAATTGTCGAGAGATTACTAGATATAGTGTAGTCTTGTATATATAAGACTGGCCACGAAGCGACACGGAGGTAATGAGTAATTGAATGTATGCGGATAAAATATTATTTGCCACGTGAGACGTGAGTTATAGCGTTGTTATAGAGCGACTGTTGAAATTAAGTGTACCGTAAAGTTGTATTCGGAAAGAATAAACCAGTTTTATTTAAGAAAGGACTTGTGTCGCTAAAGTTTCGTCAGAACGAATTTACGGAAAATAAATTAACGAACGAACGGAGACGTAACAGTATCTATGATGCTCATTGATCTCCTCTTGATGTTGATAATCACCAGAATATACAATACACTTACATACCATGACAATAAATTGTTTATTAGTCTTACATATTTCATTGTTTGTTTGAAGTTAAACATAAAGCTACAAATGGGCGATCTTTGCTCTGCCCACCACGGTATCGAAACCTGGTTTCTAGAGTTGTAAGTCCGCAGATATATCGCTGTGCTACTGCGCGGGGGGGGGGGGGTACATATTTCATAGCATAAAACAAAGGACATTTTTTCGCGTGCGATGTGTTTGGGTAGATTTCGTGATATACAACAACACATAACACTGTTTGTAACAGCAAAAATTAGATTCTCCTCATATGATATTGAAAAATGTAGTGTGTTGCAATTTCTATGGAGGAAGATTTAACGCTGTCAGTTTCTCGTACAATATAAAGAACTGAGAAAATTGTGTTAAATATTGGGATGTTATATCACTTTAACATTGGAACAATAAATACCATGAATACCAGTGTTCCAATAATCGGTTACATAGTTTTGTTTAAAAACAATTCAGAGACCCATGTCCAACGGCGCCATATGGGTACTTGGCTAAAGGTCTGTGATAGTGAGTAACTTTGTTTCTCTCCTATAGTATAATAGTCAACCACGTGGTTCTCTACTTTAAGTTACATCCGAATGTATAGCATCAAGATTGATAATAGTTCTATAAAAATCTTTCTTCGCTGACATTTACTACAGATTTGCAATGAGCAGAAATGTAACAGAATCTGGACAATCTTTGTCATGCACCACATTGCCCATTAGGCCTTTTACCCAGTACCAAAGGTTGGGTTAGCTAAGAATGCTTTAAGTGATAAGGAAGAGGTAATGTGAGGGTCAAAATATTTAATGTCAGAAATTCCAGCATGATGGGATATTAAAATTATTTATTCATTTCAAGTGTAAGATATGTTTTGTAGAGTTTCTAACTGAAGAAATTTTGTTATGATCATATTAGCTCAAATCACAGTAGATAGCAAATAAACGATACATTCGAGAGTAACCTTTCTCACAACACCAGAAAGTTGCCATAAATCTTTGTTTTGTACAGACTGAACATAGGTTGTTATGACTGTAACTTAAGGAATAACCATGTGATAACATGATATGACCTAGACGTATTTATGTTACTACAATGATATTCAGTAATTCACTTAATCTTGTAACTGTTTCATTGACAATTAAGATGTAAAAACTCAAGTTCTTTTATTATGTTATACAGTAAGAACTCTAGTAACTTAAGTGTAATAAACATGGTCTGTATAAAGCTCTAAATATATTGTTTATTAAGATATTTAACTTAGGTGTTGAATTCAAAGCTAACCTAATGAGCTTTGGCACTCAGCGATAGGCCTCATTAGCAGCGGTATGCACCACTAAATGTGTGCAGGCCAGATGTTGTTACGTTTCTTCTTATTGGAAACTTGTAGTAAAGGGTCAGCAAAGAACATTTTGTAAAGAAATATTAATTATCAGTCTTACTGCTATATGTTTCCATAATTCATGAACTTTTTGTTTAGTATAGATTGAACATGTTTTTCGTGACTCAGTAACATAAAGAAGAACAGTGTGGTTTACTACCCTACTATAGAAGGGAAGTTACTGATTATCGTATTGTTACAACATCGAAGTCACGTGACTAGTATCACGCCACATCA
>NW_013678609.1:4899-9742 GCF_000517525.1 Limulus polyphemus | reverse complement strand
TGGATGTGAACTCTTCTTCTGTTTCATTGAATCTTTGTCTGGGTGTTGTCATTTCCTCCTGTGCTACGGTGTAGAGCTCAGTAGTTGTTCGTTCTTTCGGTGTTGTTACTGATATTTCAGTTACCGTGAAACTATCTTTGTGGGTGAATTTCTTGTCTGTTTCATTGAATATTTGCCTGGGTGTTATCATTTTCTCCTGTGCTACAGTGTACACCTCAGAAGTTATCGGTTTTTTGGATGTGAACTCTTCTTCTGTTTCATTGAATCTGTCTGTAGGTGTTGTCATTTCTTCCTGTGCTACAGTGTAGAGCTCAGTAGTTGTTAGTTCTTTTGGTGTTGTTACAGTTTTTTCAGTTACCGTGAAATTTTCTTTGTGTGTGAATTTCTTGTCTGTTTCATTGAATCTTTGCCTGGGTGTTATCATTTCCTCCTGTGCTACAGTGTACACCTCAGAAGTTATCGGTTTTTTGGATGTGAACTCTTCTTCTGTTTCATTGAATCTGTCTGTAGGTGTTGTCATTTCTTCCTGTGCTACAGTGTAGAGCTCAGTAGTTGTTAGTTCTTTTGGTGTTGTTACAGATTTTTCAGTTACTGTGAAACGTTCTTTGTGTGTGAAGTCGTCTTCTGTTTCTTTTGACTTTGTTTCTTCATTAACTCCAGCTCGTGAAGTTGATGTCTCTTCAATTTCGGCAGGAACTTATGAAATAAAATGGAAATAAATAAATAAATAAAACTGCTCTGGGAAATGATTGTCAGATGCCTGTTAGCGTTTAGATTAAAACATTTTTGACCCTTCTATGACAAGGAAAAGAAATGTTTTTCTTGAAATAACAATAAAAATTAATGAGTTTGCTTTGTATTTTGTGTCTATTTTACGTCACAAAATGGGAAAATTGCATAGGAGAATTGCATTAGATTCATGTAGATAACCGTTAGTTTTAAGGAATATGGTAACTTATAAAGCTACACAAGTGACCAGAAGATATTGTACCTCAACCTAAGAATGAAGCAGGTTGATGTAACTTACATTAACTTTATTTCAGCTGTGAATTCTAATCATTTTGTTTTTGAAGAATTTAAAAAAACTGGAGGGTTTGGAGTATTTAGTTGAACTATCATCCAGTCTTAATTCTCGACGTATAAAATCACTTAAAATGCGTTGAATCAGTTGTTTTCCCAGCTAGGTAACGAAATAAAACCTACTTACTGCATCTGTAGGGAATACGTCTCCAGATGTTGACTGGGTATTTAAGTACTTACTGCATCTGTAGGGGGACACATCTCCAGGTGTCGACTGTGTATCTGAGTAAAACCTACTTACTGCATCTGTAGGGGGACATATCTCCAGGTGTCGACTGTGTATATGAGTAAAACCTACTTACTGCATCTGTAGGGGGACATATCTCCAGGTGTCGACTGTGTATCTGAGTAAAACCTACTTACTGCATCTGTAGGGGGACACATCTCCAGGTGTCGACTGTGTATATGAGTAAAACCTACTTACTGCATCATTAGTAAATACATCTACAGGTGTTGACTGAGCAACTAAACAAAACTTAGTGATTGCATCTGTAGGGAATACGTTTCCAGATGTTGACTGGGTATTTAAGTAAAACCTACTTACTAGATCTGTAGGGGGACACATCTCCAGGTGTTGATTGTGTATATGAGTAAAACCTACTTACTGCATCATTAGTAAATACATCTACAGGTGTTGACTGAGTAACTAAACAAAACTTAGTGATTGCATCTGTAGGGAATACGTTTCCAGATGTTGACTGGGTATTTAAGTACTTACTTCATCTGTATGGAACAAGTCTTAACTTATTAACTGGGTAACTGTGGCCCGGCATGGCCAGGTGGTTAGGGCAATCGACTCGCAATCTGCGAGTCGAGGGTTCGATTCCCTGTCACACCGAAACATGCTCACCCGGTGTCCAGACTAGGACGCCAGTCCTACTCCCGGATACTCACCTCCAACAGAATTTGGAAGTGTGAGAAACACCATACGAAACTACTAACTGGGTAACTAAATAAAACCTACTGACTGCATGTGTAGGGAATACGTCTCCAGATGTTGACTGGGTAAAGTTACCCAGTTAATAAGTTAAGACTTGTTCCATACAGATGAAGTAAGTACTTAAAAAATCAAAACTACTTACTGCATTCGTACTCCGGACAGCATCGATCAACTCTAAAGATAGCAGTGCAGTTTGTGAAGTCAGTTTTTGGTAGGTCACAGTGCACTCTACGACAATTGATCACACTATGTCTACAGACACAGTGGATCATGCAGGGGTCGGCAGACGGCACGCTTTCTCCGTTCTGGAATATTCTGTTGTCATGGCGACAGATACCTAAAAATAGGCGAATTTTAATTCAATGTTAATAACAATTGACAGGAACGCTCTTTCATTCTTATTATTCCGTGAACTTTAATAGAAAATATATAGATTTGGAACTTTAACTGACCTTCTCCGGGTACTCCAGCAGGTATTATCACGTGTCTGGTACTAGTAGTGGGTTTTACGGTGACTGGAAGTTTTGCTGTGGTCACTTTATTCGACTTTTTTATATCCGCAGACACAATACCCTGCTCTGTAACTGCAAGCATTTCCTCATCAGTTGGAAAGTCTTCTTCATTCCCAGAAAGTTTCGGCACAATTTCAGTGGTCAGTGTTTGCGATATGTTTGTCATTTCTCCTTCTGAGATAATATGAGGTACCATAGTTTGGTATTTAGGTACTGTGATTTTGTTCTGCTCTGTAACTACATCGTCTGATATTGTTTCACGGATTGTCCAGAGACTCGGTGACCTATTAATTTCCGTTGTCATAGTAACGGGAAGTTTCGTAGTGGCTAGCACAAAAAAATAAATAAATATTTTACATCCTAGAAGCTAAGCTGTTTTCAATACTTAAACTAACTAGAAGCTAAGCTGTTTTCAATACTTAAACTAATTAGAAGCTAAGCTGTTTTCAGTACTTAAACTAAGTAGAAGCTAAGCTATTTTCAATACTTAAACTAACTAGAAGCTAAGCTGTTTTCAGTACTTAAACTAAGTAGAAGCTAAGCTGTTTTCAATACTTAAACTAACTAAAAGCTAAGCTGTTTTCAATACTTAAACTAACTAGAAGCTAAGCTGTTTTCAATACCTAAACTAACTAGAAGCTAAGCTGTTTTCAATACTTAAACTAAGTAAAAGCTAAGCTGTTTTCAATACTTAAACTAAAATGTTATAAATATTTTACATCCTAGAAGCTAAGCTGTTTTCAATACTTAAACTAACTAGAAGCTAAGCTGTTTTCAATACTTAAACTAACTAGAAGCTAAGCTGTTTTCAATACTTAAACTAAAATGTTATAAGATGTCATTCAAACCAACGTGGACAAATTATACAAGAACCAGGTTATTAAACCAGCATGTATGTGTATTAAACAACAGAGAGAGATTTGTTACCTGTACATTACAATGTACAATAGAAGGTTAAACACATCAAAAGTCCGAGGATGTTAACGCTGATTTTGCTAGTAAGAATAAGCAACCACGAGCAGATAATCTTTATACCATGTTTTACCGAAACTCCATTTTTTTTCTATATAAAATCATAAAAAGAGCGTGAATTATTACTACAATACTTACTCTATAGGTTTTGTATAATGGTTTAGAATTTACTTACGACAGTCGTATCTATTTGGACAACACTGGCCTTTTTGGATCACAGACGGTGTGCAGTCGTCCCCTGGTGGCTCACATTTCTGGATAGCACAAACCACTTCGTTGCCCATGCAGTAACAATGTTCACAGGGATCGTTTGTTTCTACCTGTTCACCGTCAGGTACGAAGTGTCCGTCCACTATGCAGCCCTCTATAGAAAAAATAAAGAATTTTCTTTATTTCATATCAATTTGAAATGTTGTTTTAAATTTTAACACTTGTCATACGGGCAACTTGGGTAACATTTTGTTCCAGAAGTAAGATTCCCGAAAAGTCGGTCTTGGATTTTCATTGTGGAAGTGATATTAAACGAAAGTACTAACGATCAGGTTTTCATAGTTTTTTTTTAAAGCAAAACATTGAATATAAATGAGGATATGGTTACATAAAGATCCGACTAATATTAAAAATGTTAGATAATTATAACCAGTTGTAAACAGTCTCGTGAGAAATACGTTTACAAGACACTACATAAAGCTAAAACATCGGTTAGACTATTGGGATTTGATACTGATTTTACACGAACGGAAAACTTCGTCATTTATAATTGAAGTGTCCGGCATGGCCAGGTGGTTAGGAAGCTCGACTCGCAATCACACCAAACATGCTCGCCCTTTCAGCCGTGGGGGCGTTATAACGTGACGGTCAATCCCACTATTCGTTGGTAAAAGAGTAGTCCAAGAGTTGGCGGTGGGTGTTGATGACTAGCTGCCTTCCCTCTGGTCTTACACTGCTAAATTAGGGACGGCTAGCGCAGATAGCCCTCGTGTAGCTTTGCGCGAAATTCCAAACAAACAAATAATTTTAAACTTAAATCGTTTCTGAATTAAGCTATTTACTGTTATATGACCAACGTTTTTCATTAAAAAAAAAATACCCTCTTTAATCAACGAAGATTCTAAGTTAAGAAATCAATAAATATTTTTTTCCAGTTTTGTTATCTATACATTTCATTTTATATTTTCAATACACAGACCAACAACAATATTGGTCCGGCATGGGCAGGTGGTTAGGGCACTCGACTCGCAATCACACCAAACATGCTCGCCCTTTCAGCCGTGGGGGCGTTATAACGTGACGGTCAATTCCACTATTCGTTGGTAAAAGAGTAGCCCAAGAGTTGGCG